>NC_143014.1:187417923-187534794 GCF_055824585.1 Amblyomma mixtum | reverse complement strand
TCGGTCGGTCGGTCGGTCGGTCGGTCGGGTCGGTCGGGTCGGTCGGTCGGTCGGTCGTCGGTCGGTCGGTCGGTCGGTCGGTCGGTCGGTCGGTCTCGGTCGGTCGGATCGTCGGTCGGTCGGTCGGTCGGTCCGGTCGGTCGTCGGTCGGTCGGTCGGTCGGTCGGGTCGGTCGGTCGTCGGTCGTCGGTCGTCGGTCGGTTCGGTCGGTCGGTCGGTCGGTCGGTCGGTCGGTCGGTCGGTCGGGTCGGGTCGGGTCGGTCGTCCGGTCGGTCAGGTCGGTCGGTCGGTCGGTCGGTCGGTCGGACTCGGTCGGTTCGGTCGGTCGGTCGGTCGGTCGGTCGGTCGGTCGGGTCGGTTCGGTCGGTCGGTCGGTCGGCTCGGTCGGTCGGTCGGTCGGTCGGTCGTCGGCTCGGTCGGGCGGTCGGGGGTGGTCGGTCGGTCGGTCGGTCGGTCGGTCGGTCGGTCGGTCGGTCGGTCGGTCGGTGGTCGGATCGGTCGGTCGGTCGGTCGGTCGGTCGGTCGGTCGTCGGTCGGTGGTCGGTCGGTCGGTCGGCTCGGTCGGGTCGGTCGGGTCGGTCGGTCGGTCGGTCGGTCGGTCGAGGTCGGTCGGTCGGTCGGTCGTCGGTCGGTCGGGTCGGTCGGTCGGTCGGTCAGGTCGGTCGGGTCGGTCGGTCGGTCGGTCGGTCGGTCGGGTCGGTGGTCGGTCGGTCGGTCGGTCGGTCGTCGGTCGGTCGGTCGGTCGGTCGGTCGGTTCGGTCGGTCGGGGTCGTCGGTCGGTTCGGTCGGTCGGTCGGTCGGTCGGTCGGTTCGGTCGGTTCGGTCGTCGGCTCGGTCGGGGTCGGTCGGTCGGTCGGTCGGTCGGTCGGTCGGTCGGGTCGGTCGGGTCGGTCGGTCGGCTCGGTCGGTCGGTCGGTCGGTCGGTCGGTCGGGTCGGTCGGGTCGGTCGGTCGGTCGGTCGGTCGGTCGGTCGGTCGGTCGGTCGGTCGGTCGGTCGGGATCGGGTCGGTCGGTCGGATCGGTCGGTGGTCGGTCGGTCGGTCGGTCGGTCGGTCGGTCGGTCGGTCGGTCGGTCGGATCGGTCGGTCGGTCGGTCGGTCGGTCGGACGGTCGGCTTCGGTCGGTCGGTCGGTCGGCATCGGTCGGTCGGTCGGTCGGTCGGGTCGGTCGGTCGGTCGGTCGGTCGGTCGGCTCGGTCGGTCGGTCGGTCGGTCGGTCGGTCGGTCGGTCGGGTCGTCGGTCGGTCGGTCGGTCGGTCGGTCGGTCGGTCGGTTCGGTCGGTCGGTCGGTCGGTCGGTCGGTCGGTCGGTCGGTCGGTCGGTCGGTCGGGTCGGTCGGCGTCGGTCGTCGGTCGGTCGGGTCGGTCGGTCGGTCGGTCGCGGTCGGTCAGGTCGGTCGGGTCGGTCGGTCGGTCGGTCGGTCGGTCGGTCGTCGGTCGGTCGGTCGGTCGGTCGGTCGGTCGGTCGGTCGGTCGGTCGGTCGGTCGGTCGGCTCGGTTCGGTCGGTCGGTCGGGTCGGTTCGGTCGGTCGTCGGGTCGGGTCGCGTCGGTCGTCGGTCGGTCGGTCGGTCGTCGTCGGTCGGTCGGTCGTGTCGGTCGGTCGGTCGGTCGGTCGGGGCTATGAGAGACGCCGTAGTGGACGGCTCCGGAAATTTCGACCACCTGGGGGTTCTTTAAACGTGCACTGACATCGCACAGTGCACGGGCCTCTAGAATTTCTCCTCCAAAGAAATTCCAGCCGCCGCGGCCGGGATCGAACCCGCGTCTTTTCACCGAACGTTGATCGCGCTTTTCAATCAGCGGGGTTGAATGTCTTGTGGCCCTACCTGTATTTCGATCGTGAAGACGTTGGTCGTTTACCGTTTATGCAAGACGGGAATCAGAAAATCTTACTCTTCCATGCAGCAAGCCAGTCAGGATGTGTGTAATATTTCCATACCATTTCTCTTTGGGTTGGCACTTGCAGGCGTACCAGAAAATTCGGAATTCCTCGTTCCAGCGGATTTTGCCCAAGCTGTCTCCGAATTAAAACCCCATGGACTATCAGAAGTGTGTTTTCGTGTGGTTTTCAAGCAAGAGTTGCGTCTCCCATATTACACGCATGCGAAGTGACATAGATGAACTGTTTACTTAAAAAAAAACAAAAACAAAGGTGCCCTCAGTCTTCCGCGTTCAGCGCATTTCGCAAAACTGTGCAAGCCGTCTTTGTATGGAATATTTTATTTCGTACATAAAAACGTGGTAGAGATGCTACTACGAGTGCGATAACTTTGCTTGAATATAAAGACAAGAAACCAGAGATACGTAATTATGATATTAAATCTAAAATTACGTTCACATCTACCTCTGTAACTTTAAATATGTGTGTTTTGGGGTGTGACACGGCCCATTAAGATTAGAAATCAGCCATTCGGTGCAAGGAAAATTAGGCAAATTTGATTCCACATTTTGCAATTAATCTTGCGGTAGTTCATAAGCATGATTTACAAATTATTCTATAAAAATGTTCTGCGAGTATCTTCTCGCACACTGTGCGCCACAAAATTCACTGTGTTATTTAATAATTTTTGTCTTTTTCCTGTGCGATGGTCGTACTTACGCTGATGCAGTGGCGGTCCCAGAGATTGGTTTTAGGGGGGGGGGGGGGGGACGAACTTCCGTATACAAAAACAAGGGAAAAAAATAGAAACAATTTTTTATTTACATTTCATTTGTACAACAACTTTTGGGCGTTTTTTGTTGAAAAATAAATGGCGAACGATATAGATGTTATACCACAACTCTTGCCTTGAATGTTAACGGCTACGTGAGCAATATTCATTTCGATGCCAGGGGAAAACAGGTCGTCGGATGAGATATCCCTCCACGGTGGGTCCAGCAAGATCAATGCACCTGTTAAGCTAGAAGCCTACGGCGGCAGTAGTTCCTTTCCCCCCTTTCGCCAGTAACTACCGTGTCCGTCGGAAGTCTGGAGGGGTTAGGAATGGTGACAGCGCGTCGCGCGCTTCGTACGTGGTCCAAGGCCGCGGTGAGTGGGGAGAAAGACCGCGTACAGCCTTGTCGGGGTCGCAAGGGGCCGACGACCGTTTCCTATTGAAAAGAGATTACCTCTCAAGTGGGTGGGGGTCAGTAAGGTCGGCGACCTCTGAAAACCCCGACTGTCTAGCTAAGCAGTGGACTTTACTGGCGCCTCTGGAGTCGGCTCTGGCGAGCACTGGGCTCCGCCCACTTATATGTACAGTTCCATTGCAGCAGTATTGGTTGAAATTGGGCGAGAGCAGATTTAGTAAAGCTCCGCCCAATTATCGAAGTTATTAAAACCCGCTGCAAACAAAGAGCAAGAGGAAGTGCGCCGAATCCCAGTCTCGACCGCTTTTAGACAGCCTTTCTTTTAACCGCCTTTCTCCTGTTGCCTTTATTTTTGGTCTCGTCTTCAATAAATAAGTTTTGTCTATCAAGAAGTTTAGAGTGGCTGCCCCAACCGGCAACGTGTCGCCGGACGAGTGGAGAAGACGTGAAGTGCCCAGCATTCGATCATACCAACCGGCCATTCCGACGACGATCCGGAGGAGAAACAACTGCAGCCCTCATTACTCAGTTCGAGGAAGGGGCTTTGTTTCGCCCTTGGTCCCCTCCGACAAGGCCGCTGGGCGGCGCGCCTTGTGAAGCCAACAGAAGGGATGATCCCCACGCTGGCGTCGCTGCGTCTCATGGTGGGATAGGTGGTGGCGGTTTATTTTAAAGAAAAAATTTAAATAAAAAGCGAAGGAAAATAATGCTGCCGGCCGCGTCAATTGCCATCTAGTATCGTAAGCACGCGAGCTGCAGCCGGTGGAGGTGAAAGGGAAAAGATGGCGAGGAGAAGAGCGATAGCAAGAAAGGACAGGGAAGAGCTTTGTATGCTATTTATAAAATACAAAAAGTAATCAAGTTCGCGCCGCCCGCCCGCAAATGTACGGGCTCTGCCCGAAAATAAGAGCGTGCGAGCGGCCATCGTGCACAATTATTTAGAGAAAACGACAAATTGTACGTAGCGTCCTGTCTCGAACTATTCGCGCGCGTGGCACACTGCACGAGCGGCCGGGATGGGGCGCCCGTCCTCGTACCGTCCGAGGTAGCACCTAAGGAGCGTTCATGCCACGCGTGCACTAGTTGGAAAAGAGCAAGCGGGAAGTCAAGCCCGCCTGCTCACCCATGGTTGGATAAAGACATGAATGGGTGGCTCCACGTCGCCCCGACGAGGTTGCTTGCCACTGCAACCGCAGGTGAATGCCACCGCCGTCGTCACCGCGCCGGCGTCAAGGCAAGACAGCAGCGGGGCTCGGCAGGGCCCCGATACCTCGACAATAACTACGAATTTTACTCCTATAACCTGTAGAACGGAGAACTGTGTGGAATAAAACAGCCGCTAACACGTTGAACGTACAAGGTAGGGGACTACTTGACACATCACAGACGAAAAAGTTTTGCTGTTTTACGTCAAAAATCATATCTCGCCCTATGAGAGCCCGAAAACGGACGTTCGGGAAGATATGCAAAGGCTTTTGGGGGGGACATCATCAGCCATTATCATCAGTGACCGGAGGACATCATCAGCCATTATTTCTAACATTTCGTTTAAAATGTCATGGGAAAGCCACCTGTACTCTGTTCGAGAAAGCCATGATTGCAGTTCTGGAATGTCTTTGGCACGAAGTTCCAGAAGCTGACTTAGATCACTTTCTGCATCATTATGACCACGCACTGCCAGTCCTTAGCACGCTGAGTACTGCAATGAAGGTAATGTCGCTATTAGTGCTTTCTTCGTGTTTTTCATTTCCTTTTTCTTCTCAACTACGCAAGCAGATGCTATACGTTCACCCCCGCTTTGGTAGCTGCGTTTCCGCTCATGGCCGCACGATGCAGATTCGAGGCTTCATGACTCTTAAGTCTTATAAGATCTTTCTTCCAGTTAGAAAAACCATTAATCACAAACGTCAATTAAGAGTCCTTATCCCTGGAAGTATCTGCTAGAAAGATGTTCATAGCACAAGCAGCGCGACAAGTCTCACAGAATACCTTGTCCACTGGCGTCATGAACAAGCCATTCGTACACCTTTTTTTCACGCTGGTTGGTGACGTCGCCCCTTTTGTGCTTTAGCAGCGGGGGTTGCATGCATACCTTTCTGTGAGCAGAGAAGAAGCGACGTCCTTCATCCACGGAATATACAGCAGTCGCTTGTCGATTCTCAGCGATTCTAACAGACCCAGCTTTCCAGGACATGTGCTACTGCCGGCTGGTGGCGGCGGCAGGATGCATACTGAATAGGAAAGGGCGCAAAAAACAAAACAAAACGTGAAAAAAAAGCTCGTAGAGAAAATGCTTTGGGGATTTGTATCAAAATTGCAGAGGTTTAAGCTTGGCTTGAACTTATAGTGATACGAGAGAAAGCTGTGTTAAGCATGTTTATGCATGGTTTGACGGTTTGAATTAGGGGAAACGCTCAAGCTTCGCCTTTAGAGTAGCCGCGCGATAGCCCTGTAACACCACGTTTTCAATCGCCGTTTTTTATATATTTTAAAGGTAAGTTTTTGGGAAAGGAAGGCGCCACGGAATGGTGGACACCTACACCTAATCAGGACAAGGTCACTTTTTCATATTTTTTTCTTTAAAGGTGCACTAAAGAGGAACCTGAAATCGTCTTTTTACCAAGGAAGCTTGATCTACGCGTTCCGAGCATTTTTAAAACTTCGAACTATTGTCCTGTGCGGCCGATTTCCGTAATTTAAATCGGATGAAACGTCCCGGCTCCCGCCTTTTTTTGAACTCGCCGCTGAAGGTAGGAGGAGTCAACTAACACATGGAGGGCCTTTCAGCAGTCGAGTGGTGGCTTCGTTTTTTCTTTTCTTTTATTTTTAGGTTTCTGTGAATGAATAGATCCAGTCAGAGACTATATAGCTGCAAATTAGGCCCACGGAAATGAAAAATACGCGTGTACTCTTTGCTTTCTCCGATCGCTACGTATCACTCCGCCGATGGCAGAGCGGCAAGCCGCCACGGGACTGGCTGAAGGGTTGGTTGACTCCTCCTACCGTCAGCGGTGAGTTGAAAAAAAGGCGGGAGCCGGGGCGTTTATACCAATTTAAATTAGGGAAATTGGCCGCACAGGACAACAATCCAGTTTCTAAGAATGCTCGGAATGTGAAGATTGAGCCCTCCAGCCCCCTCGCAGTCGGCGCCTATGACGGCTGTATGCAAGCAATCGTGTGTATGGTGTTCAACAAGAAGAAGCAGTAGGTGTAAAGGAGCCGTCCATCATCGGCAAGTGCGTCGCGCAATTAAAAAAAAAAATCATCAGTGACACTTAAGACTGTTTACGTGTAGGAATCCGAAAGCAACTGTCCCTAGGTGCGCTGACACCCACAGACGCACACACACACGCACGCGCGCCCGTATGACACCGCCCGGAACGCTGTACGACGAACGGCTGAATGACAATTTTGATACGAAAATTGGTTTTTGAGGAAAGGAAACGGCGCAGTAGCTGTCTCACATCTCGGTGGACACCTCAACCTCGCCTTAAGGGGAGAGGTCGTCGGTTCGTCGTCGTCGGTTCGAATACTTGCTGCAAGCTAGCGTCCAACTTGTCTAGCACATGTAAGCTATATGCAGCGAGAAATCGTATGACACCACCCTGAACGCTGTACGACAATACGGTTGCGTCAGAATTTTGGTACAAATGTAGTCTGTAAAACTAGTGTCACATTGAGGTCGGCCGTTCAGGAGTATTATAGACGAACGACATGTATGTGATTTAGGAGCAAATTGGCGGGCTAGTTGGTCCTTTTGCTGCATGGTTATAGAACAGCTAGCGCAGGGAGGAGACACAAGGAACATTCAAAGACACGCCCTTGTGTGTCTTTGAATGTTCCTTGTGTCATGTCCCTGCGCTGTTCCCTAACCATGCATGTTTATAATTGCTTGAAATGGCGGTCTCCACCATCTTCGAATACACACTAACACACGCCGCCAGCTATTCTCGTAATCGGACTGGTAATGCTTTCGCATTAAAATGTTGACTACGACATTCGCCTCGAGGTAAGCAAATTTACAGCGGTCGGCACTGTTCTAAGATGTGCTAAAATACCCGGCACGTTGTTTAAGTGCCCTTACAGCGTGAGGAACAAGTGTCTGATTGACCAATGAAATCGGCTATGTACAGGGCCGTCCAAAATATGCGCGAACACGGCTCAGCGTGGCTAGAAACGACTCAGAACACGGCTCAACGTTAGAAAAGCTTTTCTGATCAATTATCTTTAAGCGATGCAATATTCAGTAATATTCTCTATTGATCAAGACCACAAAAATAAATAAATATATAAAAAATTCCCTGCTGGTTTCTGTGGCTCTTGGCTTCTGTCATATGTATAACGAGCCCCTGATCCCCTTCCCTTGTCTGCTATATATATATATATATATATATATATATATATACTGGGTGTCCGAGCTAAATGTAACCAAACTTTTAAAAAAGGCGAAGTGTCCTAGTCCAGTGAAACCAACTGAGAGTTGTTCACAGTCGCGTGGCCTAGTCTTGAGTATTTTTTTTCGCTCTTCAAAGTTAATTAATTAGTTAAGTTTAGTTAGCTAACTTTGTAATTTTTCACTTCAGGAAGAAAGTGTCAATGGAAAAGTTGCAGATCACTCCGAAAAACCGCTAGTAGTGCTTTTTCCGTCAAGTTACGATTTACGTAGCTTCATTTATTGGCTTTAAAATAAAGTTGTCACGTGACCAGCTGCTCGCTCACTTCTCTGCCCCAATGTGCACCCAAAGTCTCATCGAGGAGAGGACTTCAGAAAAAACGGATTTTATTCTTTGAAGGCGCCTCTTGGGACGCTGAAGTGGCCCAGTTGTCATGTGGAAGCTTTTTCTTATTGTGCGGGTTATGGTTAAAGGCCGGTAAAAAAACTACTTTACGTAAATATTACTTCCCTGCAAATGTCTCAGTAAGCTGTTTGGGAAAGCGATCTGCAACTTTTCCATTGACACTTTGTTCCTCAAGTCAATAATTAAAAAGTTAGTTAATTAAGCTTGACTAATTAGTCAACCTTGAAGAACGAAAAAAATACTGCAGACTAGGTCACGCGACTCTAAACAATCCTCATTTGGTTTCAGACGGCTAGGAGACCCCGTGTTTTTTAAAAGCTTGGTTACATTTAGCTGGGACACCTGGTATATACATATACCGGGTGTCTCAGCTAAATGTAACCAAACTTTTAAAAAAGGCCAAGT
Organism: Amblyomma mixtum; assembly: GCF_055824585.1. Taxonomy (NCBI): domain Eukaryota; kingdom Metazoa; phylum Arthropoda; class Arachnida; order Ixodida; family Ixodidae; genus Amblyomma; species Amblyomma mixtum. Next base: position 187,526,522 of record NC_143014.1, on the reverse strand, counting down.
GTCCTAGTCCAGTGAAACCAACTCAGGGTTGTTCATAGTCGCGTGGCCTAGTCTTGAGTATTTTTTTCGTTCTTCAAAGTTAATTAATTAGTTAAGTTTAATTAGCTAACTTTTTAATTATTCACTTCAGGAAGAAAGTGTCAATGGAAAAGTTGCAGATCACCCCGAAAAACCGCTAGTAGTGCTTTTTCCGTCAAGTTACGATTTACGTAGTGTAGGGGTGCGTTTATTAGGCGTCCTCAAGAGACTGAACCGCTGTGCAGGGTCTGGCAGCGTAGACGGGCGTAGCCAGCACCAAGAGAGAAGAGAGCGGGGGAACTTCGTCGTCGTCAGGCGCAGCGTAGTGTCGGCGCATAACTTCGTCGTCGTCAGGCGCAGCGCAGTGTCGGCGCATGGTGGTAGCGGAACCTGTCACACTTGGCACACTACAGTTTCCCCCGGGTGAAAAGGAGCCATCCTGGCGTCTTAAGGGGAAGGAAGAACAGAGGGGTCGTAGTACGGCTTCAGTCGGTCGACGTGGACGGTTTCGCGGCCACGGCGACGCAAGTCCGCAGCGGGTACAAGAGGCTCAACAATATAATTGACCGGAGATGTTTGCTTCAGAACCCGGTAGGGACCATGATAGCGATGCAGCAGTTTCCGCGAAAGGCCGGGAGTTGTGGGAGGCACCCAGAGCCACACAAGGGAGTCGGGAGGGTAGGAGGTAGAGGCCGCGGAAGTGTCGCGGTCATGTTTTTGCTGCCACTGGGTCTGCGTGGTAAACGAGCGAGCAAGCTGGCGGCATTCTTCGGCGTACCTGGCAGCGTCGGAGAGTGGCGTGGACTCGGAAATGTCGGGTCGGTAGCGAAGAAGAGTATCCATCGTGCAGGGGGGCTCGCGGCCGTACAGAAGAAAGAAGGGAGAGAATCCAGTGGTGGTTTGTGTCGCAGTGTTATATGCGTAGGTGACGAAGGGAAGAACTTGGTCCCAGTTGGAGTGGTTGGCGTCGACGTACATGGACAGCATGTCACTGAGGGTTCGGTTGAAACGCTCGGTCAGGCCGTTGGTCTGAGGGTGGTAAGACGAAGCGGTTCGATGGATAATGCGGCATTCCTTGAGGAGGGCCTCAAGAGCGTCAGACAGGAATACGCGTCCACGGTCGCTGAGCAGTTCTTGAGGAGCACCATGGCGAAGAATCAGGTTCTTTAGAAGAAAGGAAGCCACGTCGCGGGCGGAGGCAGATGGTAATGGAGACGTTTCAGCATAACGTGTGAGGTGATCCACGGCCACGATAATCCAGCGGTGACCAGCGGGAGTGGGAGGGAGGGGGCCGTAGAGGTCCATGCCAACGCGGTCAAACGGGCGGGCAGGGCAGGGTAACGGTTGCAGTGGAGCAGGCGAGGTGTGAGGCGGACATTTACGCCGTTGACAGGATGGGCAAGATCGCACAAAGTGGCGAACAAAGCGGTACATGCCACGCCAGTAGAATCGAAGACGCAGACGCGTGTAGGTTTTCAACACGCCGCCGTGGGCACACTGTGGGTCCGCATGAAAAGCGGCGCAAATGTCGGTGCGTAGATGGCGGGGGATCACTAGGAGCCATTTGCGTCCGTCGAACAGGTAATTGCGACGGTAGAGGAGACCGTCCCGAATAGAAAAGTGACGGGCTTGACGTAAGAGAGAACGGGACGAATTATCAGTCGTAGGACTCGAAAGGAAGTTAATAAGACTGGCGATCCAAGGGTCTTTCTGCTGCTCGGTTGACATGTCGGCAGTGGCAAGCGAGGACAAGTCGTAAGCAGACACAGGAGCAGGCGATGAAGCACTAGGTAGCGGCGAGCGGGAAAGAGCGTCCGCGTCATTATGCTTGAGGCCGGAGCGGTAAATGACATGAATGTCATACTCCTGCAATCGCAGAGCCCAGCGAGCTAGGCGGCCTGACGGGTCTTTGAGAGAGGCCAGCCAGCACAGGGCATGGTGGTCGGTTACTATACAGAACGGGCGACCGTAGACATAGGGACGAAATTTTCCAATGGCCCAAATGATGGCCAAACATTCTCGTTCGGTAACAGAATAGTTGGCCTCCGCTTTGCTCAAGGTCCGACTGGCGTAGGCGACCACATATTCACGGAAGCCAGGTTTGCGTTGGGTGAGAACGGCACACAGTCCAATACCGCTGGCGTCAGTGTGGATCTCAGTAGGCGCAGTCGGGTCAAAGTGGCGCAGGATAGGAGGCGAAACCAAAAGGCGGCGCAAGGTGTCGAAGGCGTCGTCGCAAGCAGGCGTCCAAGCGGAGAGGTTGGAGCTGCCTGCGAGTAGCTGGGTCAGAGGAGCGATGATCGAGGCGAAATTTAAGATGAAGCGACGGAAGTACGAGCAAAGGCCAACGAAGCTACGGAGCTGCTTCAGTGAGGTGGGCTTCGGAAATTCGGCAACTGCACGAAGTTTGGCGGGGTCCGGAAGAATGCCGTCTTTAGAGACTACATGTCCTAAAATGGTGAGTTGTCGGGCAGCAAAGCGGCACTTTTTCAAATTCATCTGGAGCCCAGCGTCAGTAAGACAAGTCAGAACGCGCTCCAGGCGGATGAGATGAGAAGAAAAGTCCGCAGAAAAGACGACGATGTCATCGAGATAGCAAAGACAACTCTCCCACTTGAGTCCACTAAGGATGGTGTCCATCAGGCGTTCGAAAGTTGCCGGGGCGTTGCAAAGGCCAAACGGCAGGCATGACGTTGAACTCATATAAGCCGTCAGGTGTTATGAAGGCAGTTTTTGAGCGATCAGTGTCAGCCATAGGCACCTGCCAGTAACCTGACCTCAAATCCAGCGAGGAGAAATACTCAGCTCCTTGCAAGCAGTCCAGGGCGTCATCGATTCGTGGCAGGGGATAGACGTCCTTGCGTGTGATGTTGTTGAGCAGGCGGTAATCAACACAGAACCTGATGGAACCATCTTTCTTTTTTACCAACACAACAGGAGACGCCCAGGGACTGTGAGAGGGCTGTATGACACCCCGACGGAGCATGTCGTCCACGTGATCAGAGATGACGCGGCGCTCAGAAGCCGAGACACGATAGGGGCGCTGGCGAAGAGGGGCGTGTGTACCTGTGTCGATGGTGTGCGCAACGATAGACGTACGGCCCAAGGCAGTCTGAGGAAGATCGAAAGAAGACCTGAAGCGCTGGAGGAGGGCGACGAGTTGATCACGTAGCGCGGGTGGAAGGTCAGCGTCAATGGCACGGTGGAAGACGTCGGAGGGCGGTGGATCATTCTTAACATCACAGGAGCTGAGCACATCGACATCGAAGGAAGCGGTGGTATCATGAATAGGGTAGGGAAGGCAGGAATCAAGTTCTTCAATACGCCCGAGGCATTCACCTCGGAGCACTGCTGACGGGCACGAAGATGGGTTAGAGACGTAAATTGCACTTTGTCCATGGTCGATCGTCAGAACAGCAAAGGGAAGCAGGAGGCAGGGATGGCGGGAAGCGGTTTCGGAAGGCGTGAAGAAAACAGTTGAATGAGTGACGCCGGCACAGGAGAGGGGTACGAGGGCAGCAGAAAACGGAGGAATGTCGGTATCAGTCGCGACCACAAGTTTGGCAGACTGCGTAGGTACGTCGCAAAAGGGAGCGTCACACAGCGGAGAAAAGGCGATTTCAGCTCGAGCGCAGTCAATAACGGCACGATGGGTCGAAAGGAAGTCACATCCCAGGATGATGTCGTGTGAGCAGTGAGACAGCACAATAAACTCGATGGTGTACAAAACATCTTGAATGAGGACACGGGCCGTACATGCGGCTGAGGGATGAATGCGCTGTGATGAGGCGGTGCGAAGCGAAAAGTCAGAAAGTGGGGTAGTCACTTTGCGGAGTCGGCGGCAGAGAGCTTCACTTATAACAGATACTGCAGCGCCCGTGTCGACGAGGGCGAGAACCTTGGCACCTTCCACGAACACTACGATTACATTAGCGGGACGACTCGGAGGACTTGAGGAGTTCGAAACAAGCGCAGTTCTTGCCCCCGGAACTGCGGCTGTTAGTTTCCCTCAAGTGCGGAGCTAGAACGTCGCAGCATCGGAGAAGGGGAACGGCGTCGAGGGGAAGGCGATCGGCGAGTGGTGTAAGTTTGGCGATCAGGGGAAACAAAGGGGGGACCAGGTGGACTTCTCGGCGAGGATAGTTCGGCATCGTACGGGTAGGAGCGCAGATCAGGTCGAGAAGGCGGAAGGCGCTGGCGGCAAAGCCGCGCGACATGGCCGGGCCGACCACAGGCGTAACAGATGGGTCGGTTGTCCGCAGTACGCCAGGGATTCGTAGGATGTGGGCGAACTCTTGAGAACGGAGCTTGAGACGGGGGCTCAGACGGCGGCGGCGGACGGAAAGAAGGGGCGGCCTGGTAGGAATCGGATGCCGGCGTATGTCGTGGCCTGGCCACTGCTTGGGCGTACGTCAGGGGTGCTGTCACAGGCGGGAGCACAGGGCTTGACGGTAGCAGGTCAGCGACTTGGTCTTGCACGACACGGCGAATGGTAGGAGCCAAAGACGGGGTCGAGTCAGGAATTTGGCGGGCGGGGTCTTGAAAATGTGATATGAGGGACAGCTGGCGAGCGACCTCTTCACGAACGAAGGCTTTGATTTGGTTGAGAAGAGGGGAGTCCTCAGGAGAAGAACCGCCCAGGGCCAGTGGTAGAGAGGGCCTCGTCGCAGACACCGGCACGCCGTGTGGAAGCGCGCTGCTTGCGGAGCTCGTCGTAGCTCTGGCAAAGCTTAATAACCTCACTGACGGTGGTAGGATTTTTCGCGAGGAGCATCTGAAATGCGTCGTCAGCGATGCCTTTGAGGATGTGGTGGATCTTGTCCGCTTCTGGCAAGGCGGCGTTGACACGTTTGCAGAGGTCAACGATGTCCTCAATGTAACTTGTGAAGGTCTCGTTGGTGTGTTGAGCGCGGTCCCGTAAACGCTGTTCGGCACGGAGCTTGCGCACCGCAGGGCGGCCGAATACTTCCGCAAAACTCTTCTTAAATACGGGCCAAGTGGGTAGGTCCGCCTCATGGTTTCGAAACCAGAGGTTCGCCACGTCCGTGAGATAAAAGATGACGTTACTCAGCTTGATAGTGTCATCCCATTTGTTGTAGCTGCTCACTCGCTCATACGATGACAACCAGTCGTCAACATCTTGGTCGGCAGTGCCACTGAAGAGGGCAGGGTCACGCTGCCGGATGGCGCCAGAACAAATGACGGTGGTTGAACTGGCCGCCGGTGTTGGGGCAGTCTCATTTGGCATGGTTGACACAGGCGGCAGCGTACGGCTCCGGAGTTCCAGGTCGGTAGGGGACGAACCCAGCACCTCCACCAATTGTAGGGGTGCGTTTATTAGGCGTCCTCAAGAGACCGAACCGCTGTGCAGGGTCTGGCAGCGTAGACGGGCGTAGCCAGCACCAAGAGAGAAGAGAGCGGGGGAACTTCGTCGTCGTCAGGCGCAGCGTAGTGTCGGCGCATAACTTCGTCGTCGTCAGGCGCAGCGCAGTGTCGGCGCATGGTGGTAGCGGAACCTGTCACACTTGGCACACTACAGTAGCTTCATTTATTGGCTTTAAAATAAAGTTGTCACGTGACCAGCTGCTCGCTCACTTCTCTGCCCCAATGTGCACCCAAAGTCTCATCGAGGAGAGGACTTCAGAAAAAACGGATTTTATTCTTTGAAGGCGCCTCTTGGGACGCTGAAGTGGCCCAGTTGTCATGTGGAAGCTTTTTCTTATTGTGCGGGTTATGGTTAAAGGCCGGTAAAAAAACTACTTTACGTAAATATTACTTCCCTTCAAATGTCTCAGTAAGCTGTTTCTGAAAGCGATCTACAACTTTTCGATTGACACTTTGTTCCTCAAGTCAATAATTAAAAAGTTAGTTAATTAAGCTTGACTAATTAGTCAACCTTGAAGAACGAAAAAAATACTGCAGACTAGGTCACGCGACTCTAAACAATCCTCATTTGGTTTCAGACGGCTAGGAGACCCCGTGTTTTTTAAAAGCTTGGTTACATTTAGCTGGGACACCTGGTATATACATACTGTGCGTTGTATTGTGCGATGTCCGTGCGCGCTAAAGAACCCCAGGTGGTCGAAATTTCCCGAACCCTCCGCTACGGCGTCCCTCATAGCCTGAGTCGCTTTGGGACGTTAAACCCCAATAAACCAAGCTACTGCAAATGATTGCCAAGCATGAGGGGGTAGTCTCCGAGTGAAAGATTCTGAGATCACTGGGGAAAGCCGTAGCCACTCGACGTTTCTTGACTCAGCGTATTTTTATCGGCTGACGTCACGTCAGGTTATCAGTTTTCAATTGGAAATAGCAATGCCACTTCCTTTTTGTTGCCGCTTGTTTCTTGTGCTCCCTGAGCAATAAAAAGGCTGAACCAGTGCAAGGCTGTGCCATTTTTAGTGAACCTTTGGAAAGGTGCCAATGTCTCGTGTCCGAAAATGCGAAGGAAGGCGTATTGTAGATTTAAGCCTGCAAGCCTACTCCCAGAGGGGCATATCAATGTTGACTAGTCGGCTACATTCGACCGTAAACTGGATAATTCAAGCGTACAGAAAAGAGCGACGGATTAAGGATGCTCCGCGGACAGGCTGTCCAAAAGCCACCACTGAAGAGGACGATATGAACATCGTTGAGGCAGGTGTTGACCAGCCCACTGCAAGTGTGGGTGAAATTAAGAACAGCGTGTGGCTACCAAGCGTGTCCAACACAACCGTGAAGCGTCGCCCGCACGCGGTTGACCTCAAATCTAGGACAGCAGTTCAAAAGCCAGTCTTAAGTGCGACAAACAAGCAAAAACGCCTAGAATTTGCCCGACAGCATGAAGGGTGGGCCGAAGAGTGGGCAAAGGTCGTCTTTACGGACAAATCAGTATTTACTAGTTCGGACCAGCGACAGCGAGTCTGGCGGCTTGAAAACTGCCGGTGAAGATAATTATGTAAGATATCGTATCCTAGAAGGAGCGAAACTTGATTTCGTACACTACTATTTGCTGCCGAGGTGCATAACGGAAGTTACGGTTACTTTTTGCGCTATTAAGCTGCTTCTGATAGACCACAAGAAAAAATTGCTGCAGTGGCCTAATTTTTGTGTTTTCGCAGATCGCACAGTTCGGAAAAGTGTTCAGGAAATAAAAAAAAAACATTTTCTTTAAGATTAGCCTGTCGTTTCTGATATAAGGCGCATTTGATATAAGTGGCCATAGTAAGGAAAGCTCACACGTTCTACAAGGCTATAACAATTTCTTCACAGTGTGTCGATGCCGCACCTCGTCTTTGGGCTCTGTGAGCTATCGATACATTTTAATCTGGCTCATTTACGTCCATTGCACATTGTGCTTGCGCCCACAGATATCGCATTCAGGGTGCATACCAAAGAGTGCATATGTCCTTAAGCGAGAATACAGCACTACAGTGCCCGCCTAAACCGTGGTGCCCATAGCATAAATTAAAGTGCTACTGTACCAGCATTCGGCAGATATTGCTTTCGCGACAAATTGTTTTTTTGCACCAATATAGTTCGCTAATGATAGCAATAACAACATTGTGCAATATGTGAATATCCACATCTAAAAGTGCATACCGGCTAAGAGAGACGAAGCAAAGTCGATTAGAAAAAGCATTGTGCGTAATAGTTATCCGGCTTAAGATTTGAAATGCAGTATTGAGCGGCCAATATTGACCAGTGACGAATGATGCGAGCACAATACCTTACTTTGAGTTTCAGCCTAGTTTATAAAAGTTATGGGTGAAATCTACGTGCAGCTAATGCAATAAAGAACAGGCAGGAACTTTCAAACCACTTAAAATGTTCTCTTCGTCGAGAACGTGTAGCAGTTAGAGAGCCGATTTTCATAGCCTTTGGAAAACGTATAAACCTAATTTTACTGAATCTGGGAACATATGATAATCTCTCAAAACAAGTGAATTGAGAGAAGAATGGCCCCGTTGGCCGCATTTTCTATGATGGTGTAAACTGAACTTAAGTTTAAGCACGTTAATGTACACCAAACAACCCTAAAAAAATAAATTTATTAAATACTTGCTTCTTGTAGCATACCGTCTTAATGTGCATTTTATGCCAGTGCTAACAAAATTTCATTTTTCATTTTTTGTAGGTGCATGCCGCAGTTCACACAGCGCGTCGCATCCATGGCGACTGTTCAGCTGTGACTGTTTGAGGTGCTATGACAGCCGAAGGCCTGGGACCCCTGGTTCGGATAGAGTGTCAGCTGAATGGACGCTCCTACTGTGCCATCCTGGATGATGTGCTCTTCCCATACCTCGTTGGGGGACCACTCCCTGAAAATGACTTCATTCTGCAGCACAACTTACCTACCCACGAGGCCAAAAAAATTGATGCGTTTCTTGAGCAGCGTGACATTGCAGTGCTCGAATGGCCTCCACAGTCGCCTGACCTCAACGTCATTAAGAATGTTTGGGGAAACATGAAGCTTGCTGCGGGGCGCCGGCAGCTCCATTCCCTCTCTGCGGATGCGCTATGGGCTGTTGTGCAAGAGGAGTGGGAGTGGCATAGATCCGACAACTGCCTCTGTAGGTCCCTGTACAGTTCCCTCTAGAATAGAATGAAGGCTGTTATAGACACTGGAGGCGAACCTACCCGCTATTGAGCATAATCAGGGAACTAGTTGAAGCCTGCCACCTACGCGAAAGGAATAGTCTACGCATGAGCAAAACCTCAGTGGGCTGGGTGGAAAGCGAATTTTATACAATCAGTATCTTGGTGTCAATGCTGTGGGCTTTATTTTTTGTTATTAAACTTTTGTTCGTCCATGGAGTAACACGTTCGACATGAGCTTGCGACTTTGCCTTCGGTTGTTCCTTTTGATAGATAGTTGTTTGTTTCTTCATGATGGCGAGCTTTAATTGTGAGTGGTATTCGCTCCATGTATGAAATATCCAGTGAAAACAACCGACTCATTTGTTGTCTATAGTAGGGCGCAGCGTAGCCCTTTGATGGCCTATGAGCGCAATTGTGTACAAAAAGAATTCGCAGCTTTTTCTGAGTGTGCGGTACGTGGGAGTTATTTCTTTGATCCAGGAGAATTTCGCATGTAAATATTATTCCACGACATAATGCGCGTGGTAGCATGTCGACCGCCCTTTTCATGGAGACATATTTTTTCCCCCGCAGTAAGGGCATCTGTGTTTTCTTTATTTGCATGCATAATGAGGATCTATGAAATATAAATTCTTCCATGGTCCTTCGAGAGTTTTCATGACAAGTCACGGCATTTCGATGTTGCTGCTTCCATGTATTTCGCACCTTTACGAAAATTTTCACAGCCGTGCAAAAAGCATAACTTTGCCATTTTGCGCTGGAAATCTAACCTGTTATCTCTCTGAAAACTCGGGATAATACTTGTTTTCAGTGCAAACAAAAAATGGCGTATGAAAGATTAAAAAAAGTAACAGCATTTGCTAATACGTGGCAGTGGTCCGCGTCGTCCTCTATACAACAGCTGAGCAAGCGCAACAGTAAACAAAATTACCTTCTTATACTTGACTATACCAGTAAATTCAGAAGAATTGAAATTCTAGAGCCTATTAATTTGTTCGTGATTAGCTTCTTGTCACGTGCTAGGAAAGTTTTAAGAGCAGCCTATATTTTGGTTGTGAAAGCATTTAGTGTGCAGATCTTAAATGTGAGCTGAGCTTCACTTAATACCTAAGTTCTATCCGACTTAGCTACGAAAAGTTTTTTTATATTTTTTCACTTCCGTTCCCAGCACTCCTAATCACGGTGCCTCTGGCACCAAGTATTTGTTGCAGTCAGCATTCAACTCGCGGAGAGCCGAAGTGCCGCACCCTCTTTGTCACCAGTGTCAGCATCATGGGCCTCGTCAGGAGCAGCCTACATCACAAGTGCTTCCTGTAACAAACTTTGGGTTCCTAGTTATCCCCTCTCTTTGTGGTTACCTACACCTGTCTCCTTTGTTTGTTCAACGCTCTATCACATCTGAAGAAAGATATGCCGGCAGAAAAGTGCCACTGGAGGTAAGAAGAACGATAGAAGAAAATAAGAAAATCTGAACACATCATAAGATAGTTCAGCTCTTCGAATAGGGTCCTGTGAGTGGTGGCTTGAGCTTCCAAATGCATTGTCGCACAGCCTGCTTAATGCAGGAATCAATGACACCCATGCATAGAAACAAAAATTTCGCGATGAGTTAAACGTATTCTGATTTCTTTCAAACTCATTACAAGTGTTGATGACGTTTATAAGTTCTTTAACAAAATTCGATGTAGAGCGACGCGATCTGCAAACATTTTCGTGCGAGACTTATTATGAGACCACTGCGGCCAAGAAGAAGGAGATCGATATCATCCGTCTGCACCCGGTTTAGCAGCTGCTGCAAAGTATCTCATCCGCCGCACACAGCACGCGCAGAAAATAGTCGTTCTCCGCTACCCACGTCAACTGCAGAGTGCGGTAAAGCTCTGAGGATACCTCGCCGCGCTGGCTCAGTGGAGAGTGCCCTGCTACAGTATCGGGGCACCCGAGATCGATCTCAGCTGCGGAGACCCCGTTTGAATGGAAGTCAAACGCGAAGCAGCTGTCTAATTCGCGATGTCAGTGCGAGTTACCCCCTCCCCCTGGTCGACATCGTTCGGTGTCCTATCGGCCTCCCAAGAAGCCTGATTCGCTTTGGTGAGCCGGATAATCGAACAATAGCAGGGCTTATAAATTTCTAGCAATGCACACATTTAACCGAGATCGTGGCTTTGAGAAAACAGGCCACTGAGTTGCAAGCGGTAACAAAGACAATACGCTGCAGTGACAGAAGTGCGCTTTCCCGCAACTCCATATCGGCGGTCTCGCGTTATCAGCTCACAGTCGGGCGCGCTTCACCGCAATGCAAGTGCAGCGCGCTTCCGCGCTGTAGCAGACGACACGAAGCACCGCCTGCGCCGCTTAGCTTCGATGCGCGGCCGCTCAGGATGCGTTGACGCTCCGCGGAGCGCGGCCACGCTGAGCCGTGTTCGCACATATTTTGGACGGCCCTGTACCTTACGTCCACTAAGTGAATTGTCAGTTACAATTGCGAAGGACGCATTATTACTACACACAGACAATGATAATGCTATATGTCCTGATGATCGAAGCTGCTTTGCTTTATGTGTATTCCCCTCAGAGAAACGCACTACTAAGTATACTAAAAGACGAGGCGCTTTTTGCTGAGTATGTCCCGCAGCTAGGGTGTATTTATTATAGGTATCTCCTGAAGGCACTAAATGAATGTTCAATGGCATGTGCCCTCCTGTAACATTTTGGTTGTAACCGTCAGAAAGGATATTGCGATGTTAAGAGGAAAATGTTGACTCAGTGTGCATTGCAATCCAGCGTCTAGAGACAAATAATGCAAGAATTCTCGAATCTATTAATAAAGTTTCAGAAATGCATACCACCCTTAAAAGTGACTTAGATACTCTAACTAAACGTGTCCATGAACTGGAAACCAAGCTTGTGCCTGTGCCTTGTAAGCAGCCCCCAGAAACCAGCAGCAGCGATGTTCGCAAACTCCAAGAGAAAATTGATGACCTGGAAGGTGGTGGTGGTGGAAACTTTTATTGCCAATGATGTAAATCGTGGGGGCGAAGCCCCCTACATGGCACTTGGATGCCTCCTCAATGTGAGGAGGAAGCACCCTTACAACGCAAAGGATAGCCCCTGGAGCGCAATCCTCCTGTGAGCGCTGGAGATGATCCGGCGCTGGTCTTGAGCGGACGAGCTGGTCAGAAGAGACTCCCAGTAAGACTCCGCCGCGGTTGGTGATGGGGGATGAGGGAAGGTGGGGCATGTGAGGAGGGTGTGTAAGAAGTCTCCTGGTTTGCCGCAAAGTTTGCATGATGACGGGAATTGGTCTGGGTATCGGGCATGCAGCAGTGTTGGGTATGGAGCAGTTCGGATTTGTAGTTGTCGCCAATGTGCAGCCTGCGGTATGGTGAGGGATGGAGCTGGGGGTGCGTATTCCCTTCGTTTGTCTCGGTAGTACGAGAGAATATCACGGAAGGAGAGCAGGCGCTCCGAGGCTCGTAGAGGGGGCTCGACTCCTGCCCGGAATGTGAGACCTCGGGCTAGGGAATGAGCCTCCTCGTTGCCAGGGAGGCCAGCATGTGCTGGCGTCCAGATGAGGGTGATGAGGCGCCGGGGCTGCCAGAAACGTAGTAAACGAGCAGCGGTGCTGGATATGTAGCCCTTCGCATAATTTAAAATTGCAGATTTGGAATCGGAGATAATTTTTGTGGCAGATGTAGAAATGAGAGCAAGCGCGATGGCTGCCTCTTCTGCCTCTGTGGTCGAATTGGTAATGATTGAGCTGGAGGTTAGAAGCTTTGCATTATTGTCGGCTACCGCCAGGGCCATACGGGAGCCTGTCGTATATTCCGCTGCGTACACGTAGACCACCTCATGGTCCTCGCTATACTGTTTGTGAAGGGCCCGAGCCCTTGCTACTCTGCGTTCCCTGTCTCGCTCAGGGTGCATGTTCTTGGGGATGGGGGTTACGTTGAGGTTAGAGCGGAGGGTAGCAGAAAGGGGGACCCCCTCGGTAGGCTCTGTAATTGGGGTCAGGCTCAACTGGGACAATAAAGTACGACCAGCCTCTGAGCTGGATAGACGGGATAGTTGTGCCATAAAGGTAGCTTCTTTTAGCTCCTCAAAGGTGTTGTGTGCACCTAGTTTGAGAAGTCGGTCGTTGGATGTGCTGGGGGGAAGACGTAGAGCCGTTCTCGTGCAACTACGTAGGAGCGTATTAACCCGGTCTCTCTCCTTCTGTTTGAGGGGTAAGTATGGAAGGGCATATGTTGTGCGGCTTATGATGTAAGCCTGGGTGAGGCGAGTCGTGTTTCGCTCGCGTAGGCCAGCCCTGCGGTTCGCTATGCGGCGAATCAGTCGAGTGGTGTGTTGAGCGTGTGTTTGAAGTGTCTTTATGACTTCTCCGTGCGCACCGTGGGAGTGGAGAACCAGTCCTAGCACAGTTCCAGAAGGTCGAATGCATTGTTCTTTGGTGTTAAAGATACCGACTGTTCAGAAACGTGGGAAGACACCGAGGCTCTCGTTCGTGAATTCTGTCAAAATAAACTAGGTGTTTCAGTCCAGTCTATAGCAGGGCCCAGCGTCTCGGCCGCTATTCAACTGAGAAAAATCGGCCAATAATAGCGAAACTCTACAATGAAAAAGAAATCGACACTTTGCTAAGCAACGGCAATAAGCTTAAAGATACAGACTTCAGGATAGCACGCGACTACTCGGTTGCTGTGCGCGATAAGTGTCAAAAATTGGCAGTTCTCGAAATTGGTAAAGAAGGAGAATAACCGTCCCCGCCTTGTCTTCAACAAGCTGTTTATAAACTATAGTGTTTACGTCTGGGACACGGACGCCAACTGCGCAGTGTGTCTGAAAATCTCAGGAAATGATGCGCCCCAAGTAGAAGCTCGGACCCCGGGAAGTCCAGATGACTGACCCAATCACCTACGTGCCTTACCACATACCAGTAACTCTTCCTTGCCGCCACTTGAGAAGCATAGTTGTGATAATGCGTTATGTTTCCTTTATACAAATATCAGAAGTATGCTCTCGAAAGCCGTCCCTACCTCCTCGCTCATCGACTCATATACGGACAACGTTCCTGACGATAAATTTTTTTTGCTCGGGTGACGTTCAATATATTTCGCTGCGACAGGGTGAATCGGAGAGACGGCGGTGTTCTGTTGGCAATAAAAAAAGGCTTACCCTGTGTACCGATTATAGTTACTTAGTTACTACGTTTCTTGAATATGTATGGGCTTTGCTAAAATGCAGTACTGCAGACATACTTATTGATGTTTTTTATCGGCCGCCAGATTCGGGCAGCGTTTACGCTGAAGAATTTTTTCGCATTCTGAGTGAAGTGTGCAACGGCTTCCGAATTGTGCTTTATTAATATTTGATGACTTTAATTACCCCCATATTAATTGGGCAACACTATCTGTCGCGGCCAGTGAAGAGAATCAAACGCATTTCTTTAGTCATGTTTAGATTTCTCATTATCTCAACTCATCATGCAACCCACACGGCGCACTGCCACATGCTCCAGCATACTTGATCTAATCCTTGCTAATATTCCTGACATTTGCACCAACATCAGCAATCTTGATGGGCTCTCCGATCATGACATCATTGGAAACATTGTTCAGAGAGAAGTAGGAAGTGGCTAATAAGAAAATTAAATCCTATAGCAAAGCGAATTTTGATGGAACGAATGCTGAACTATTTTTCTTTGCTGACGTGTTTCTTACTAGCTTCTCGTCGCGTACAGTGGAACAAAACTGAATTGCGTTCAAAAATGTGTTCTCTGCCCTTGTTGATAAGTATATACCCACCATAACAATTAGGAGTAGCAGTTCTGCACCAAGGTTTAACAAGCAACTTCGACGCTTAAGCAACAAATAAAAAGCGATTGTACAGGCAAGCCGTGAAGAGCAGTCACACATCATCGTGGCTTAAATACAAGCAGTGCGACGAAGAATACCAGGCTTTACTTAAATCCTCTCGTGGACACTTTTTTAACCATTACCTATCATCTATATTGACCAACATCCCTCGAAAATATTTGCAAGTCATAAACCACAGCAGCCATCCTGAAGTTGCGCTTACCGATCGCACAGGCGCCACTGTTTCCGAGTCAGAGTGCGCACAGATACTAAACAACGCTGTTTCGTCTGTATTCACCCGCGAGGACGTCTCTTCGTGCCCAAACATAGGTACACTTTCAGATATGATCATGCAGCAGATTAATATAAGCGAGTCCGGTATCATGTCACTACTTAATAATCGCAAATTGTCGTCTGCATCTGACCACGTTGGCTTCAACAAGAAGTTGTTAAAAGCACATCACAAAGCATTTCGGGAATCTTATGCGCACTTTTTTCACAGTCATTGTCATCCGGCCGGATTCCTAACGATTGGCGCACAGCCAAGGTCATGCCAATTTTTAAAGCTGGCCGACCCATTTCATTAACTACAACCGTCTGTAAACTACTGCAGCACATCATACATACATTCACAAATCATAACATACCTAGAAGAGAGTAACATAATCTTGAAATACCGGCACGGCTTTTGCAAGCCCATCATGCGATGGGCAGTTAGCGGGATTTACTAATGACTTGTTATCCTGTATTTACGTCGGCAACCAGGTGGATGTCATATTCCTGGATTTTTCTAAAGCTTTTGATCGCGTTCCTCACCACAGGCTACTAGCGAAACTAAGACATCTTAACATTAACACACAAGTCATTTTATGGATAAGATTTTTTCTCATTCCGAACACAGTTCACAAATATAAACCACAGTAATTTCTCTTTTATTCCAGTCACGTCCGGCGTTCCACAAGGGAGCGTGCTTGGTCCATTGCTTTTTCTAATATATATCAATGATTTGCCTAACTGCATCTCGTCTCGAGTAAGACTGTTTGCTGATGACTGTGTTATTTACCGTAAAATTACTACTGAAACTGACCAAGAAGCGTTGCAATCAGACCTAAACGCGAATAATATGTGGTGTTCTGACTGTCAAATGACCCTAAATTATGCCAAAACTAAGTGCATGTCATTTAAAAGTTCCTCTTCCCCTATCCTAACCTCATACCTTACAGATAACAATATTGTCGAGCTTACTGCCACATACAAATACCTAGGAGTAAATTTTCAAACGGATCTAACGTGGCATCATCGCATCAACGTTACTCTTGCAACTGCTAATCGCTCACTCGGAATCATGAAACACAGATTATGGCAGGCACCCTTACACTTAAAAAAAGCTCCCATACACCACCTTAATCAGACCTAAAATTGAATACGCATAAAAAATTTGGGACCCGAGCTAGGATTACATCATAAGTAACATTGAATCCCTGCAAAGCCGTGCTGTTCGCTTCTTTTTTTCGGACTATTCCCCGTACACCAGTGTTACATCTGTCCTGCTATTTTTGAACTTGAGATGAACAAGAAAGCAGTGCTGCATTTTTTTTTTCTTTGAGATAGCAATCAGAATAACTTCACTGGGTTCCCATTTGATTGCAAGAATGATGCGTATAGTTATACATTTTTTTTAGTGCTCTGACAGCGTAGAACAAACTCGATGAATCTGCCGAGATTGTGGCGTGATTTGCAGTGACCGGCCGGGTTGATAACGCATTCTGGAACAGCAGCGCAAAATACGAAATGCGTAGGAGGGCGCTGCAAGCAGCCGTCTCGAACAGACGCACGTTCGCATCGCTCCGACTTTTCAAGCTTTTTGGCCCGGACGTTTTTGGGCTAGGCTCCCAAAAATGAATGGGCCACCGCCATCGTGTTCCTCGTCACCTGTGGACGACGGTTTCAACGCTTCCGCGTCAACGACTACCCCAGGAAACCATCCGGATGCATCGGATACGCCTACCGCCGAAGCCGCCAACATGGCTTCGCAGCAGCCTCGGCAAGACGCCGCGGTAACATCGCTTTGCAGCGGCACAGATAACGCAGCGGCCGAACCTGACGCCGTGCTCGGCGCCGACGAAAGCATGGCGGATGACGAAGCCATTCAAGTGGTTGCGACGATACCTGTCTCCAACCCATTCTCTGTTCTTTCCACGGAAAACAAGCCGGGAAGCGCCCCTTCCGAGGTAGGATCTAGCACTTTTCCGTTTTCGAAATTTGCCAAGCAACCTAGGATGGGGTCAGGCACCTCGCGGATGGCCCAAGAAAGCACTCGCTTTGAGAACAAACGACACGGCGTAAAACATGCCCACTCGCCGATAGCTATAAATGCTCGCTTCACGGATGCGCATTATCGATCGCTAGGCTGTGCCTCAGCGCCCATAGTCACCCCAATGGGCAGAATCGATCACTTGGCTGATAATGAACATACTGAAGAAGATGATTGGCAGCCTGTTAGGCGAAAGAACAAGGCCGCAGCCGCCGATCCAATCAGTGTTAAATACACTGTGATAATTAAGCTAACCTCACCTGGACAACTAGGGACACTCCCCGCACACTGGCTGCACGAAGCTGTTGCCAATGAGCTTCGAAAAATTCATTTTCACTCTGGCTTTCAAGTACGGCCTCTTGAACGCAGCAATCAGTTTGCTGTCGACATATCGCATATGCATGCCAGAGACCATCTAATTGGACTGCAGTCTCTCCTAATTTCTGGAAAGGAGACACCTATCCAAGCTTATGAAACCATACGCCCCGGCCAGATCCGTGGGGTCATTTATCGTGCCAACGGGTTAACAAGCGAACAGCTCATGGCAAACCTCACGTGCTACTCGTGCAGGATAATAAACGCCAGGCCCATGGGCAAGAACGGAGCAGCTCTAATCACGTTTGAGGGCTCCAGACTTCCCCGAAAAATTCATCTGTACAGCATACTCCTCCCGGTGACACCTTATCACCCGAAGTCTATCATATGCGAGACCTGTCACAAAATCGGACACAGGGCAATTTCGTGTCCACTAGTCGACCAACGTCGATGCTCGTACTGCGGTCGCCTTGCACATGGAAACCTCGAGGTTTGTCCGACGGAACCACTTTGCCGCAATTGCAGAGGTCCCCACGTAGCCACGGACCCAAAGTGCCCTGCTCGGCGGCAGGCCACAAAAACATTGAGGAATGGCATTTTCCGTCGTATCCGAGTATCGCGACGAAAAGAACGCAAACAACAAGCCGAGATTCTACGTGGTAACCAAACGGTGTCGACGTCGGTGCACAAGAGCCCTGTCAATACGCAGCAATCAGCCTCGGAGTCAGTTGTGCTTGTTAATCAGGACTTCCCTCCACTACAAAGTCAGCCTAAGCAGAAGACACGAGACAGCGAACATAAATCTAAACGGCAAGGCGCGCACAAGCCCTCCACACAATCTGAGAGCAATAGTGAAAGGAATGCCACCTCATCTCTAGCCGCAGTTTTTGAGCATACTGCGACGGCACCAAAGCAAGCGCGCATTCATCGGGTTTACGCTGAAACACTCCGTGATACGCAACGCGGCGCGCAAACGAATCTTGCAAAAGATAGTTCGCGTGCGCTACACTTAGATGAAAACCAGCTCACGCGCATTATCGAACTGGTCACTGCCGAGGTGATCAAGCGTATGCTCCCACTCTTGGGAATGTCACAGGTTTCTCCGAATCAAGAGCCCGAAATTGGGCACACATCATCTTCACTCCCGCGTACCTTCCAGTTTAATAATGGCAGGAATTAGCGCGAAACCACATGACATTTTTGCTTCGGACTCTCCTATATGGTTCTTGCAATGGAACTGCCGGGGAATCCGTCGCAAACAAGCGGAACTTCAGAGGAGACTGTCCATCACGCCAACGCCTCCTCTAGCTATCCTGCTTCAGGAGACTGGCCTTAATAACCCCAATTTAATAGGGTACAAACCTTACTGCACCCCTTCCATAGAGCACCGGCGTCCCGGGCCAGGATCGCGATCTGCGCCTCCAATGGCCAATGGGCAGGCATGCGTTCTTGTTCTGTCGCGCACGGCCCACACTGAACTAGATACTTCCGCGTGGTGCACGCAGACGCAGGAGGTAGCGGGAGTACGCCTTAGCTTAGATGGCGACCAACAAGCCTTAGTTTTTTCAATTTATGCGCGATCATTCGGTACTACGACATATCGAGTGGATATGTCTTTTGTAGAACACTTCTTAAGGATATATCCCCAGGATCGCGTTGTAGTTGGGGGTGATTTTAACGCCATGCACAGCAGCTGGGGATATCATCACTCAGATGCTAGGGGAAGGCACCTTTGGCAGCAAATTGTCAGAGCGAAACTAACCATAGCCAACGACCTCACGCTATCTACTCGCCTTGGCCAGCACAAAGGTCAACAAGACACTTCCCCAGACTTGACTCTAGTGTCTCATCCCAGTGAGATCCTATGGTCGAGGGCTGATGATGTCATGGGCAGTGATCATTATCCCGTGGTGGTCTCATGGGCTCCTCGAGGGCGAAAGTCATTACAGCGGCAACAACGCCGTCGAATAGAGGAGCATGTCTCGTGGGACGATTTTCGTAGAATGCTCGGTACGGTGAACGTTCCCACAGGGTTAGACGAGCTCATTACTCAGATCAGCGATGCCAAGAAGAAAGCTACAACGAAGCTTTCAGTCAAGTTTGATGCCCCAAAGCCGGACTCCCACCTTTTGAGTCTGTGGAATCGTAGGCTTCGTGCTCTCAAGGCGTATCGCCGATCAGGCCGGACACCCCATCGGAGGCGTGCTCTCACTCGCATCAGTCAAGAAGTTGAGAAGTATACTCTGCAGCTCGCTCTCCAAGACTGGCAGCTGCTGTGCCACTCACTCAATGGAGCAGCTAACTTATCGAAGGCCTGGCACATCTTTCGAGCCATCCTTGGACGCAAGAAGCCAATTTCCCCTGCCCAATGCATGGCCTTAAAGTTGAATGTCTCCCCGGCGAAGTTAGCTATACAAGCAGGGAAGGTATTTTTTCCCCAACCTGAAAATGCAGATGCCTTGCCTGCGGACCCCGTATCAGGTACATCAAACGATTACGACGTTCCCTTCACATTAGACGAACTGGAGGCAGCCCTGTATGACTCCAATCATAATAGCGCCCAAGGGCCGGATGATATACGCTACTCAACACTCCTGAACCTTCCCAAGTCACACAAAGTTGCCCTCTTGAAAGAGATGAACAAGTACTGGGCCAACGGTGATCTTCCTCTTGCCTGGAAGAAGTCAGTGGTAATACCGATTCCAAAACCTGGCAAGCCAAGTCGAACATTACAAGACTACATTAACACTTCTTCTTGGGCGAGTTGGTGCATACTTGATTTGAAGAAAATAGCGCCAGAGCATGCAACCCACGAAAAGACAAGGACGAGACACACAGCGCTAACTCACAACTAACTTTATTGAAACCAGGCAGCGCCTTTATATGGCGAAGTATCACTGAAAAAAGTGCATAGAAGCAAACGAAATGCATAGAAGCAAACGGTGACGTGTCTTTTCAAAATTCTTCAGGTTTATCGGTTGACAACTTTATCGCATTATTGCAGTTTTATCTTAGTTCTACTTTTATAAGTTTTGACAACCTGCCTTTTTTGCAGCGCAATGGTGTGTGCATAGGTTCCTGTGTGGCCCCCATCCTTTGCGATATTTTCTTAGCGAAAGTTGACCAGTCTTTGGACATAGTTTTTAATGGGGGGGTGGTTTTAAAGGTTTTTAGGTACGTGGACGATTTTTTAGTGCTTTTAAAAAAGCAGACTTCCTTCACCTACCCCTCTACAGTAGGTGAAGTTTTAAATGCTTTTAACAAACATGGACTTGGGCTCACGTTCACCCATGAACTTCCTGACACTAACGTCTTACAATTTTTAGATCTGAAACTAACCTTTCTTGAGAGACATGTTTGCTGGGGCTATTACCCGCGCGCGAAGAAAGACCTTTTGCCTTATGATTCTATGCACTCAAAGACGGTGAAAAGAGCAATAGCGTCGCATTGCTTGGAGTCTTCTTTGAAAAAGTCGTGCCCGCATCGGTTGCAGGCTAGCTTCCACAATCAGGTGAGCCGGCTTTCGGCGGCTGGGTTCCCCTGCTCAGTGTTGACTGCTGTCTGCGAGACCCTTCTAAAGAAACTTAAGCAAGGAACACGAAGAAACTCCGGAGAGGATCGTTGCAGGTCACAGAAGCCGTTGGTGGTGCCTTACTTGCACAAAACTGCTCACAACTTGAAGAAAGTGGCCAACAGGCATGGGGTGAGTGTCGTTTTTTCCGCCCCCAACAAGCTGAAAAAGCTGTGCCCCCGTATTTGCAGCTCAAGAAAGCGGGGTTGCCAGATAAGGCACGACTCTCCATTCATCATGTGTTCCGCAGGAGTGGTCTATGCTATCCCCTTAACGTGTGGGAAGACCTATGTCGGCCAGACTGGGCGTTGCATCAACGAGCGCTTGGGGGAACATGCCCGAAATTTATCAGATTTAAAGGATAAATATGCACATTTGGTAGCGCATATTATGGGTTGCGACGGATGCGAGGCACGATTCAGTCAAACTAAGATTCTTGGCAAAAGCGCAGATAAGAAGGCACGTGAATGTCTGGAGGCTTTTCACATAAGAAAACTTGGCAATAGGTGTGTCAGCACCCCATCTGTTTCACTTTTTTCATCCGAGTTCGAATTCTTAGATGCCGCCCTTAAATAATCTTTGTTGACTTTTTTTGTTTTTGTTTTGGTTACCGCTTCCTCGTGTGTGCTCGCTGTGATGGTCGTTTTGATATCTTTACCTTTCCTGCCCTCCTCCCTCTTTTTCAGTGATACTTCGCCATATAAAGGCGCTGCCTGGTTTCAATAAAGTTAGTTGTGAGTTAGCGCTGTGTGTCTCGTCCTTGTCTTTTCGTGGGTTGCATGCTCTGGCGCTATTTTCTTCAAATCATTACAAGACCTCAGGCCAATATCGCTGACGTCCAACCTTTGTAAGGTCATGAAACGTATGGCTCTAAGAAGACTTGAATGGTACTTAGACAAGTACAACGTCCTGTCTCCTATGCAAGTAGGTTTTCGTCGAGGGCTCTGTGCCCAAGACATTCTCAGAAGGCTTTATAACGACGTTCTCGCATACCCTAGCAGCGCACAGCTCCGAGTGGTTGTTGGGGTAGACGTCAAAAAGGCGTTCGATTCCGTGCCCCACTCGACCATACTTCGCCGGCTACAGGAAGTGGGGATAGGCGGCAACCTCTACCGCTTCGTGAAAGCCTTTCTTGCAGAAAGAACTTTCTCAGTAATGGTTGGAGATACTCAGGGTGAATGGCAACGTAACCAAACAGGTGTTCCCCAAGGCGCTGTCATATCACCGGCTCTTTTTAACATTGCTATGTCAGGTCTCCCGCCAATGCTGTCGTCGATACCCGGTCTTAATTTTGCCGTGTATGCGGACGATATAACGTTGTGGACTAATTCAGGGTCCCCTGCAGAGCAAGAACTAGCCCTACAAACAGGCCTTAATGCCGTCCATGAATACATCAAGAAGTGTGGAATGGAAACCTCTCCCGAAAAAACCGAGTATGTGGTTGTCTTAAATGGTTCGCGAGTACGAGCCGAGGTCGAACGCAAACTTATCTCTCTTCATTTAGGGCACTCAGTTATCTGCCGGAAACCAACAATCCGTATACTCGGCATGCTT
This sequence comes from Amblyomma mixtum, assembly GCF_055824585.1. Lineage (NCBI taxonomy): Eukaryota > Metazoa > Arthropoda > Arachnida > Ixodida > Ixodidae > Amblyomma > Amblyomma mixtum. Next base: position 187,504,315 of record NC_143014.1, on the reverse strand, counting down.
ATTGACGAGGACGGAGGAGCCAAAAGCTGGCTTCGTAACACGATGCATAGCTGTCATCAGGCTTTACACCTTATGCGCCGCGTCTCTGCGCGTGGATGGGGAATCAAGGAGGTGGGGCTCCGTCAGATTACCCTGGCACTCATAACATCAAAAATCCTGTACGCATATTCGTACATGCGGCTTAACGCAACCCAACGCCTTCAGCTTGAGCGAATCAATCGCAAGGCGATGCGGCTGGTTACTGGTCTGCCGCAGTACTGCCCAGTAGTGAACCTACACGCTTGCAGCAAAATCAATGCCCTGCAGGATCTGGCAGAGCAGCAATCGCTAGCCCAGCGAGTCCGTCTGTCCACAACGGCGGCTGGCCGACAGATCCTGCGGGCATTAGGCTACAACGTTGACAACTTAGAGCCACTTTCGTCCGCTGCGCCGCCATGGGAACTGATCGACTTAGTAGACGGTATGCCATTACCAAAGAATATGAGTTCGGCTAATCCTCAAAGGCGCAAAGCTGCCGCCAAACGACACGAGAAGACATCATACAAGCTAGCCCAGGAAGGAGCCATCCAACTATACACAGACGCCGCTCAGTTTCAACACTGCGCCGCTATAGCTTGTCACGATTCTGTGTCAGATACCTCTGTAGTTCAACGGCTTTCCGAGGAACACACCGTCACCAATCTCGAACTCATTGCCATACGACTTGCCATTACTCGAATAGTAGAAAGGCAAGATCCGGCTCCTTGCACCTACCATGTCTACACTGATTCACAAGCAGCGTACACCGCCTGCCGCGCAGGGGGAGCTGACTATGCCGTTCTCAACACTATTCGAACAGAAGCCCGTCGCCTGCGAGAGGAGGGCTACACTGTCATTATCAAATGGATTCCTGCACACGAAGGAATCACTGGAAACGAAAAGGCACACCAGGCAGCGCGCGCAGCAGCTCTTTCCGCACCTTTGCCTGGATCCACATTCGTTTCCGCTTCTTGGCCCCCTAATGACGTTGCGCACCCGTCGTCGCCCCATATGGATAGGGCGGAGACATGGCATCGCGCACAACGCTATCGTCGCAGCATACTACAGCACTTGGCCAACCCTGAGCAACTATATCGCCGTCCACATAGCGCATTCCGGAGAGTGGAGGCAGTGCTCCTTCGCCGAGCCCAGACCGGCCAGCTTCTATCACCAGCGAAGTTGCATCTCATAAACCCGCGCTCATACCCGACTCCTCAGTGCCCGACGTGCCCTGCCAGAGGCACGGCCGAACATCTCCTGTGGAGCTGCCCTACCTTTGACGCAGTACGGGAGAGAGCACTCAAGTCCCTCGGCGGGCTTCGACCTGGAACCCTGCAGGAATGGGTCGATCCGCCATCGCACATCGGGCCATCAGACGCACTCCAGCTCTGGCGAACTTTTCTTTCCTACTTCAAGGAAGATGAAGGGCCAGGCCATCACTTCGCGGAGCCGACCTCGGGACGACACTACCTCGAGGAAGAAGCGGACACCGGTCCCCCACCCGCACTCCGACCTTCACCCCCACCCCCATCCTCACCCCCACCCTTAACCACTCCCCCACCCCAACCTCCATGAAGCACCTTAGTTCTGCCGCAAGGTATCGACCTACTAAATGCAGAAATAAAGACGTTAAAAAAATGCGTAGAAGTAGACACAAGGCACAGAAAGTAGACGCGTGTAGCCCGTGTTGAATTCTCTCGCATGACGTTTTCGAAAACACCTCGCTCAGGCGCCCTTCGCCGCCAGTACATCATCCAGCGCGGTTTCTCTGCGGTGGCGGCTCGTCGCCCGAGTCAGAATCAAGCAAGGCTGCACCTCAGCCGCCGCGCACGGTCATAGTTGACCCGATATTCTGCAAAACCGCCAGTAGCTATGGCAGCGCAAGGTGTCTCCAGCTTCCGCGGCTGTGCACACGCACGGAGGAGAGCGCGCGAGCAAGAGCAGAGAAGCGCCGGGGAACGCGATTGAAGTGGTTTTTCTGGTGTGACAGAGAGCTTCTGAACAAGTGGCGCACATGTGGGCAACACAGGCTGGCGGGAGACAGCGACACGTTTACCCAATGTTCGTGTTGGCGCGGTGTGACAGAATCGCCAACCCGAAGAAAACACTGTTTTGTCGGGCGGGTTGGCCGACTGTTTCCGCAGTGTGACTCGGCCTTTAGGGTATTTGAATAAATAAATAAATATTTTCTATTTTTTTTTCCATTTTTTTTGTTTCGTCCCCGAAACATGGCTCACCCCACTTTTTCTATTAATTTCAGATGGCGGAGGGGTGGGCGATGATATTACGGTATGTTTAAAAGACACACGTATTTGCCTTGAAACGGCTGTTCGTTTAGGATTCCAGAGGTGCGCTTTCCGTAAAGTGTGTGTGTGCGTGTGTGTGTGCGTGTGCGTGTGCGTGTGTGTGTGTGTGTGTGTGTGTGTGTGTGCGCGCGCGCGCGCGGGTGGGTGGGTGGGTGCGTGCGTGCGTGCGTGCGTGCGTGCGTGTGTGTGTGTGTGTGTGTACACACACACACACACGCACGCACGCACGCACACTTTACGGAAAGCCCTTGCATTTTTACATTCCCTTAAATGACTACCTTATAAAAGAAATTACTGAGAGCACTTAAGACTACTTACGTGTACTCATTAACATTCCATCATGAGGCAACACATATACTATAGGTTCACCTTTATTCGCCGAGAAGCAGCGTGGTTTTGTTGTACCTTCAGGGAAAATTTTATTTTTCTTTGTATCCACGGTGCCGTCATCTGGGATTTCCGCGGGACCACTGCTGCTGGTCAACGCCGACGCCGGGTTTCGTTGCTGACGAGCCATATAATGTTCTCGCACTAAAAACTTTGAAGCGGTGCCTGCCGCTCCTCCGGGCGCCAGTCTTGTACACGGGAAGCGGTGTTGGAAAGCAGCCGAGGTATAGAGGAGAAAACATTTGTCTAGAACGACCGAACTGTGTGTTCCGCAGCTCTTAAAGCAGCGGCGACCAGGGAGGCAAAAAATGACGATGAAATCCTTTGAGTGTAACTACACATGCTTACATACAGACCATTTTCAACCAAATGTTATCGCTAGATATCGTGTGTTCAGCCCGAAAACGCCCAGAACGTGTTCTAGACAAGTGTTTCGCCCTGTGTACGTACAGCGCTAAACTTGCGGCGCTTCTCGCGTATATGCATCACAAGACTTAACGGAAACGCCTGACCCTTTTGCGCACAAACTTCGCTTATTTGCAAGTTTTTGTCGTTGTAATGATGAGTAAGGCATTACTACACGTGGATCCTAATGGGGTATTCGCCTAAGATCGCCAAATAATTTATATTTTAACTTCTTCTGTCGTGCTGTTTTGGTTTCGCTTTCAACAGCCGAACGATGCCTGGGTCACATTTCATGTGAGGCATGAAAAAAAAAAAAAACTGCGATATAGTTGGTGCTTCTTCATTCGTCATCATTCCTGCTTTTGAGGCAGGCTGGCTTTACCCTCTCAGTGAATTAAAAAAAAAAAACTTCCAAGCAGTGATCGTATCGCCGTTTTTTCACGCCTCACGTCGCCTGTATTGACCTTTGACGTCACAGTCATCGGTCGGTTGTTGAAAGCGAAACCGCGACAACATGAGAGAAATTAATTTATAAATTATTTAGCGGTTGTAGGGGAACACGGTGATTCTTTTAAACTAATGTCTTCCGCATCACTGCAAACAAGAAAGCATGCAACCAAATTTTGGTGTCTTGGGGTCTATTGTGTCAGCATACCTTTCAGTAGCGGTACTTTCGCATTCCTGCACAACGCGTTGTGGCCGCCGACCGCCAGTGAAGAAGGGGAATAGGGTTCATTCCCCTCCGCAGCAATTGTGACGTGCCCGCGTGCTCTCTTTCAAAAGCTGATTATTCAATGCTCCTCGCAAGGCCCAATGTTACCCTCCAATGTCCATACTCTGTACTAATACTGACAGCTGGCACTCACCCAAGCTAGGAGACCTTAATTCCATTCATTCAGAGCATTTCTTACAACCCTCGTGACAGCTGCACTCCTTGACTGGGCTTCGCACCTGCTATACTGTAAAGTAATCATTCGACACTGAGTGCGCGCTGTGGGATCAAGTCGAAGCGTCTGAATGATCAACGGCTGGATCATGCGGGGGCCGCAGACGTGCCTTTGCCAGGGCTATACGTCTGTTCGATGGTTGCCATGAGAATGAAACGGTGTATGAACGCGTTCATCGCAATTATAGTGTCGCTCTCTAGTTCAGTGTACTTGTAATGTCTCGCGGTCCATTTGGCTCTTGAACTCTGCAGAGGTTGACGGAGTTTCGGATGTGACCCACTAAGAGCGTTTAATGTGGCTTCTACACCTTCTCGCTCTCATATTCCGAGCACGTACGTATCGCGGGGAGACTGGGGCATTGAAATGAACCTAGTGCGATACAGTTGCAATCAGAGAAAGCCCTGCAACTCCCCGCCGCCAATCAGACAACAAGGAAATACCGTCTGGCTCGTGCAGGGTTAATTGTACCGGCATCGCCGTGACTTACGTGTGGAAACGCTTCGATGGAGCGTTGCGGCATTATAACGCAAGCTGCGAAGGCCGAGAGCTGCCGTTTTTTTTTATGAGGAGAATAAAATAATAAGCAAAGGCGGCAGCCACTTGAAGGGACTTCGCAACAATGCTTTCTTGCGCGGCTGGCGCTTGGCCGATGAATGGACTCGATAAAAGCTGTTTAGAAACCCAACTGAAATTGCTGAGGCATTCGGCGCTGCTGTCTACTGAGGATTCTACTGTCCTGATGAGTGCGGGCTGGACACTTTTGTTTTTATTTGGTTTTCCTGCCCCTTCTAACATATGTCTTGATGAATGGCAAATTCCGTCCGATGGAAGAGGGGTCATTCGGTCGACGATTGTATCATGCCGTTTGGATGATCAACGGTTTCTATCAGTCGAGGTCAATTTGCCTTGATCATTGCAGGCTTGATTGCTTCATACGATTCTGCCGAGGCTGGCCGGGCGCGGCTGTCTGGGGGCTCCCGCGGGGCCGGCGAACAAGGGCAGTGTGCTGGTGCCTCTTCGCTGTGGCCTCGGCTTGTGGTTCACTCCGTAGCGTCGGCACCGTGCCGTACAAGACACCGTCCTTCGAGGTGGCTTGTGGGCCAGGAAGACAAACCATCTCAAGACAGGGGCTGGGTTTACAGAGAAAAGTGGAGCTCCAGGGTGATTACGGAGTCAAGTATAGTCGCTAGTATCCGCTTGCATTGACGCCCTAGTACGCTTATCATTTTTAAGTGCGGTGGAAATGCAATGATAATAGCGAATCTTCCAAAAGCAGAGGGAGTGGCTTCGCGAGGCACGCCGTGGAAGGCTCCGGATTATTGTAGACCACCTTCTTTAACGTACTCGAGTACAACCCGCGTCCTTGTACTCAGTAGAAGAGCCGCATATATGAATATATAGCGACACCTTCAAATCGCAGTTGAACCTGCGGACTTTTGAACACATTTGCGAATGGTCTAAGCCCCACTTTGCTTGTATTTTACCCTCCAAAGTGGATAAGGGGCTATGGCGCTTAAGTACGTGAGCCCTATAGGTCGTGGGATGGAATCCTGGCCGTAGCGGGTGCATTTCGATGGAAGTGCAACAACGCCTGTGTGTTGTGCGATGTCACTACGCACTAAATAACGCCACGTGGTCGAAATTAAACTTCTCAGCCGTGATGTGCTCGATTGTGCGCATGGAATTTGTGTTCTGGGAGTAAGTTACAGCTAGCACTGATTTCTTAGTTTCAGCCGAACTTCGCACTCTTCACACTGTGTGGGGTGGAATATTTCACAGGGTGGAATATTTGGTACCTATGTAACTTTGTGTTGTCCTCCCGCCCCGCAATATAATGCTCGAAAGGATCTTTAGGGTATGGGATTTAAAAAAAATGGCTGGCGGTTTAGCATTGCTAAGCACGAAATATTGTGCGAAAGCGCAGTTTTTTGCAGGTGGACACCACCGCCACGCAACCTGAAAGCACGATAGAGGTGTCCACTGACCGAGGGAGCCAGTTCTGCGCGTCTTCAACTTTTTGATCGTCAATGCCAATTTACCCAATGTACGCCGGCTTGCTCCAGTGCCGCGCTTATGCAGCAATGATGGCATCGCCAACTCGCATTGTTCTAGTGCCGTGTTTCCGCCACAGCGTTCTCCACGTCAACGCATGCAGCGTGCATCTCTCTGTCACTACCACCACATACTTCAAAGCGCGAATATTAGTTGGATAGTAGCATTAGTTGATGAAGAAAACGATGTGTAATGCACAGCCCGAGAATGTGTTCCAGTTAAACACGAGGCGTGTTCGGCTGCGGCGATAGCCTACAAGGAGGAATCGGTATCTTGCACATTCGCGTTAACACATCATCATGGCACACATCATCACACATCATCACACATCATCACATCATCATACACATCATCATAACACATCATGGCCCTTGAGGCCAAAGTACACAGAACGATACAATGGCGGCGGAAAAAGCATCGTTATCGAATCCCTGCACATACTCTTACGCGAAACAGAAAATAAGTACTCGTTAGAAAATCGAACTGTCAAAAACCTTACAGACGCATAAACTTCCTGCATAAAGCCCAGTAAAGAGGGGTGCACAGTAAAATTTGAAGAAACCACTAAGTTTCGAAACAGGATCATGAAATTAATTTGCAAGAATGCTCTAATAATTTGATGAGAACAATCATGAAAATAAAAAAGAAACGGGTAACTAGCTGCCTCACATACAGGTGAACTAAGCCCAATCCTTCTGCACAAACCGGCCTGAAAAAATTATCATGTCGCATCGGCTCCAAGATGGATGCCCAAATAAAATTCGCAAATATTCGATGAATACGCTGGATCTAATGCCTAGCACAGTGCAAGACCTGGAGTACGTAATAAATTTCTGTTGCCAAAAAGGTGTTGCAGGCCTAAGTACGACCGACAATTTAAAGTTGATGCGGGACAAACCTCTGAGCATAACGCTCGACGACCGGAACCCGCTCCTTCCACTATAGTGTGCACTTGACTTAAATGCATGAAGTGGAACGCCAAGATATTTAGGCGGCACACACGATCATTCTATTCCGACATAACGGAGTGGTGCTGAGCCCCATGAACCGAACCACAGGCCAGAACTTCTGGAGCGATTCATCTGAGCGCCAGAGACGATGCCAAATTGATCTATTGTCGATACAACTTTGTCAGTGTTGTGCTTGTCAATGCAGAAAAAAAGCAAGATTGTCGGTATGTTCAAGCACCTTGACTTCATTACCCAAAACGGAGAAGCCATGAATATTACCGTTACACAGATCACTCAAACAAAACGGCTCCAGATAAAGGGTAAAAAGCAGCGGGGACATACGGCAACCTTGCCTCACAGAAGAGTGGATTGGCACAGGGTTTGAAAAATGACCAATAACAATTAAGCGCGTCGAGAAATTGTTGCAGCAAAGTAGCACCACTTTAAAAGCAGTAGACCCAACATTGCTCGCTTTAGAAGGGAAAACGGGAATGAAGGGCGAACACGGTCAAACGTCTTGACAAGATCGACCTGAAGCAAAGCAAGCTGATCATGAGAGCAGGAGTAAGTTTCGACTATTGCACGCGCAATGTATACATTACTTTGAATTGAGCAGCCTCTCAAACCGCATGTCTGGTGAAGGCGAATGAGAACCGACATTGCGAATTGTAGGCGATTTGTCAAAGCTTTAGCAAAAATTTTGTAATCCACATTTGCCAATGTGATGGGCCTATAGCCCCTCCACTGAGCGCAGTTTTTCTTCGTCAGTACTTTTTGGAATTAAGACAGTGTGACTCCTTCTAAAAGACAGTAAAAGGCTCCTTGCACCAAAACGCTTTTCCATAAATTAAACACCGAAGTTCTACCTGTTAGCAGGTGGCTCCATAAGAAAAACATCTTTGTACCTTCTTTTAACTGCCGTCTGTACAAAGTACCTGAAACCATTGAACACTCTTTCATTAACTGCAAGGATGCGATTTTGTTTTTGGATGTGCTGCAGAGGACGCTGAAGAAAGACTTTGTTTTAAATTCCTACAGTATTCGTTACCTTGCGGGTATACTCAACCTGATTACGAATCATATGACATGTTTTTCCTCATTGAACTTCATAGCCTGTGGAAAACGCGCATGCTGGACCACAACGCTTAACCTCTTGTTTGAGCCGGAAGCCGTTTCAGTCGAGTGATGATCTAACTCAGAGACATTTATGATGAAAAAGACTTTCTACCGGACTCGTTTCCGCTGTTGACGCAGCTGGTAGCTATTTTTGCCGCCCTTTTAGATATGTTGTTTTCTGTCAAGCTAATGCAACGCAGTCACTAACTGTGTGTTTTGCAAATTATCTGCACATAGCCCCTTTCTGTACTTAACCTCGTGTAGCAAATACCAAGTTGAAAAAAAAAAAAAAACTACAGAGAATGTTTACTACATTCGAATCGGAGCGAAAGCACGGATTTGTGCTACGTAGAAGACGACGGTGAGCAGGCAGTGCCGCGGGACGGAGCAGATGGAAGTCGATGAAGACGACGCTCTGCAATGCACAGTGCTGGAGTGTGGTGCAGTTTAACACGAGGCGTGTTGGCTGCGTGTTATGATGTATTCGCTATGTGCTCCGAATTGACTCTCTTCTCGTGCTTGTGTGTTGATGTGCCACTATTTGTAGATAGCTCATGTACATAAACATCGCATAATTGTAATAAATACCATGTTGAAGAAAAAAGAAGCGGTGATAGCCTAGTTGTCTCGCTGAGCGGCCCTTAAAGGAGATCTGTTCGCGCAGCCGCCGGTTCGACTCCCAGTGATAGATATTGATTCAATTTCTCTTTCTCTTTTTGATGGTTTGACCTCTAACTCAGCTGGAGGTCAAATTTGCACGCTCCGCTATTGAAGCTCGAGGTCCCGTAGTGAAGCTTTCGCTTCAAAAGAAAATGCGCGATAGTGTAGTGCTCTCACGCAGTGGTCAATGAAGCTTATCGGTTCGCGCCGCCGCGGGTTCGAATGCCAGTCGCAGATATTTATTTGCTTTTTATTTACTTCTTTCACTTGGCACAAAGCCACACACATCGCAAACCCACAAACATCCAAAGATCTTGCACGGGGTTTACCCATAGGAATTACTGTGCCTCGATTCAGCTTCCTTTGGTAGGCTGGTGCCTTCTCTGCCATTTTGAAGCACAGGTTCATTTAGCCGCAACAAAGTATTTTTGATGAACTCAGAATTTCCGCGTCTTTGACACATGAGAGCGTTCAGTACTGCTTCCATACACTTAAGTCTTCCTTCAGAATAAATTTTAGCACATTTCTGTCTATTGTAGGCGTCAGCGCAACCACTGTGATTCAAAACGGCGTCTTTCAATCGGACAGTGGGCGTCTCCACCCTACCAAAGGAACACTGTATCGAGTGCTTTCGCACTAAAAATTAAAAAGTACAATTAGGTTACTTTTTTAATTTTCGTTAGCGAACGCAGCGAACCATATTTTTCAAAACAATGAGGTTGGTTTGCTGGGTGGGTGGGTGAAAGGCTTTGTCACCCTTAATAATATCATCTGTTCTCTGTATGTCTAGCATCGTGTGCATCTTCAAAAAAATGTATATATGATCGCCTAATCCCTCGTGTAGCCATTCGGCCATTCCTGATGTTTCGATGTTGTGATTTCCAAGCATTGTGACACTTCGTACAAAATATAGTACTATGTATACGTCTGTAAAAAAAAATAACCTTTGCTCTCTTGCGCTGCAAACCTGACTAACTGATTTTCCTGAGGTTTTGCTGCCATCAACTATTTTGGAAGGAAATATATACATATTTTTTCTGAAGAGAAATGGTGGAGAACGGGGCAGGGCTTCAAGTTCTTTTTGTTTGTTGATTATTTGAATATCTCTATTCAAAAAGTCAGTCAATTTTGTTTTTACTTATTCTTATTGTACACTGCTGAAATGTGCATTTGTTCAATGCATAAAAAACTTGAAATGGGTATCTTTACTAAGACATATTTACACCCGGCCAGTTCCTTAACAGTATCGCGCGACCATCCACCCGCCGGCTTGTCAGCGCCTTATAACGGCGCGGAGAGGCTGAACAAGCGAGAATAAGTTCATGTGTTGATTGTATTACAAAAATTTGCGCATAGCCTGTTACAGTTCCGCTACTCACGCTCATGAAATGGGCTCAGTTAGTCAACAACTTCGGATGAGGCATGATTGTTTTTAGGCGACGAAACGAAAAGCTTTAACACTGGCTCTACGCGAGATGTCAGTTCAGTTAACACTGGTTACGAAGGCAACTTGCTCATCCACATTGTGCATTACATTAAAAAACACCCTAAAATTAAAGGGTTTCTCAGAAATCTGATGCTGATCTGAGCCATAACAGTTGGAGACTATGGGGGCGCTGCCCCTCTGGAGAAAAGTTGGGGGTGGGGAAGCGGGACCGCCCCCCCCCCCCCCACCTACAATAAAAGTTAGCCAACTTATCTTTGTTAATTACCAAATCATTGGCATTTAAGTATATGCTGATCTGGTCAATACCACTGGCTACAAACCTTCACTATAGGAATCTTCGCAGAGCGCGTTGTCGTTTTTTAAAGCTTGACGCAGCTCAGCTGAAACACCTTCTATATAAGAGCTTTATCTATACTATAGCATTCGATGGCCCGTAGATACGAAAACCCCGCGTCGCCCAAAATGTGGCGTTCAAAACCTGTGATTGGTTGAAACTGTGCGACGTCATCGAAAGAGGGAAAATGCGAAACGTTTGCCAGTAATAGTCAGTAATAGTGCTTACAACTTTACCAACTACAAATGAATAGAATATAATTATAATAGAGCTCGAATAGAATTATAATAGAAATGTAATAGAATTGAAATAAGAATTACCGTGCTTTCGCGTTTATTACACGTAGGTTCCTATGTGCCTCGGGTAATTTTTTTCATTTGCATCCCCCCCCCCCCCCTAAAGCAAATACAAAGTAAAATCATCAGGGCGACAAGCAGTGCAGCACTTACTAAAGAATAATAGTGTGCTAAGTACATGTGGAATTTAGTTCAGTTAATTTCTATTTTCCTTTTAAAAAAGAAGGAAACCGGGGCTGAAGGCTTTAGTAACAGCTTGACAAGGGCCCTGGCTCCTAGTAAGCATGGCAATACGGCGGAGCTGAACGCATCGGCAGCGTCTCCGAAGAGATCAATGCATGAAAATGTACCATACAAAGCGAGCAACAAATAAAACCTCATTGCACGTGAAATGAAAAGTAATATACTTCATATCATATAATAGGAAATCATAAAATACATTTCATAAAATAAATACAATATAATATATAAAATAAGTTACATAAAAATATGTTCAAGCCACAACCAAAAGGTAGTAGAAAAAAGCGACGTTTTTTGGAAATACGAACAAAATATCAGAAGGTTGAATGAAAAAGCATGTTCCCCATCGTTCTCGAAAGATGAACTAAACAATTTCTTTTTCAAGCGATCGATTTCTCAAACCAATCATATTCTGCCGCCGCGGTTGCTCAGTGGTTATGGTGCTCGGCTGCTGACCCGAAATACGCGGGTTCGATCCCGGCCGCGGCGGTTGAATTTCTATGGAGGCGAAATGCTAGAGTCTTTTGTACTGTGCGATGTCAGTGCAAGTTAAAGAACCCCAGGTGGTCGAAATTTCCGGAGCCCCTCTCATAGCCTGAGTCGCTTTGGGACGTTAAACCCCCATAAAACCAAACCAATCATATTCTCTCGAAACTTTTCAATGAGCAAGATGGTTCCTGGTTTCAGAAAGTAGTGAAGCGCACTGACAAGGCGGATACCGAGGCAAAAGAAGGACACGGCACAAGTGCTCGCGTGACAAAAAGTCATATTCTATATTCAGCATGAAACAAATGCCTAAAATGTGTACATGCCATACCTTTCGTGAATAAAAGAAATATCGCCATCATAAATAAAAGAAATATCGCCATCAGAAGGCTGTACTGCATATACTATATAGAGTCTAACTTCTCTGCGTCATTGTACATGTATACGTCCAGCTCACTTGTTCTGGAAAGTTATCGTGTCTATCACGGAAACGTAGAAAAACGCTGTTGGTGTGTGCTGCCACATTCGCTCTGATGTGTCGCCTCTTTTGTGCAGTCGAAGAAAGGATGATAGGGGAAAGAGAGGGAAGGATGGTGGGGCGCCGGAAACCCGGCCTCGAACGTGCGGTGAGACTGAAAGGATGCGTATAGTCCTGCCGACGTACGAAAATAGCAGCCTTCCGCGGCCCCTCGTTTGTTTCAATTTTGAAAGAAAGGGAAGCGTTCACACGACAGGCTTGATGCACGAGCTCGGCGCTATATTTGAAGTGGCGCAGTATGACAGACCCACTACGTCTTGCCCAGCAATGCGGCTAAGGATCGTGGGGGCCGACGGCGAGTTTCGCCCTCTCTTTCTTTCTCTCTGCGCCGCGACTTACCGATTGCATTAAAGAATCAAGTTGAGTTTGATTTCGGGCATGCCCGGGTCAGTTCATTTTTAATTTCCGCATCAATAAGCACGAGCGCCAAAAATGTGCTTATTTGAGCATGCAGTACATTCGCTATAGTGCCATCTGTGTGTACTCCCCGATAGCTGCGAGCTACCAGAATTCAGTCACTGAACCATTTCTTGCAGTGGTAAGCGTCGTCCGAATCACTACCAGCGTCGTGTATTGGTAGCCTGCCTTTTCATTGACGCAGAAGTATCACGGGGCCGACTGATATTTTACCTATAGGAGCGAAAGTAGCAGGGAAGACGGTTATGCGGACGCTGACAGTCACTGAGTATCCGCACGATGCAGACATTCAAAATACACAACCTATGGAAGACAGCGCAAGGCTTTTGGTACCTGGAGTTGAAGGCGACAGTGATGAACTGGCAAGAAGCTGCGCAACATGTTGCAATCTCGAGAAAAAATCGCTATGAATGTCCTTTTTTTTTTCACCGTGCACATGGGAAGGAAAAAAAATCTGTAGTCTCTTTCGTCGTTGCTGAATATGGGCAGGTGCCAGCCATGGGGGACGCAGTAGTGGAGGGCTGTGGATAATTTCGACCGCCTTGGGTTCTTTAATATGCTCTGACGTTCCGCGCAGTACACGGGTCTCTAGGATTTGGCCTCCATCAAAATGCGACCATTGCGGCCGGGTCTGAACCGACGTCTTTCGGGTTATCAGCCGTGCGCCATAACCATTGAGCCACTGAGGCCGCATTGCTTGAAGCACATGAAAGTTTAAGCTCACAACCGGACGAGGACGGCGAATAAAGGCAGGTAACACACGAGCCAAAAAGCAGCTGGTGAGGATCAGGTAACAGCAGATCTGATGAAGGACGGTGGGGAGACTGGGCTAGGAAAACTAGCCTCTCTATATACGCAGACTCTATATGCGCAGACTGATAGCGTCAGGACAACACTGCAGTGCTTTCCGCTCCCCCGCCACTTGTTGCTCCAGCGCGGGCGGGGCAGAGACTGTCACGTGGTACGTGCGTCACTGAGTGTCGCGATTTCATGGGCGTCGCTTTGCGTTCCCCGCAGGCGCGCGGTTTTCGAATGGCGCCAGAAACGACCACAATTTTTTGAGTCACAGTGGCGAGGGTAATGGCGATTTCGAAGTTCTGGAAAGTGATATGGCTATTACTTACAGCAGGCTACAAATCTTTATTTGCAATCAGACGCCCATCGGTAATAGTCAAAAAGTTAACTATGAGAATTTAGGCAACCGCCGTACTATAGTTAACATGATTCGTCTGTTCTTTGACGTTCTCTCAAACTGGTATCACTATGCCGCGACATGCTACTCTTGTCCTCAAAAACCCTATCTTTAAAAATTAGTGGTGGGCTTCCCTGAAACACCTAGCTTTTTTTTCTTTCCAAGACTTACGCCCAATCGTAATTTTTTTTTGTTAGGTTCGCGTGGGGATTTCAAGTAGGAATGTGAACCTTAATCGGGGCTAATTTCAATTTTGAGACGCCGCCCTCCTTAACACGAAAGAAGGTGCCGGATGAAGTGACCAATCTTTGATACAGGGTTAGTATTCAGCGCTATCGTGGAGCGCTGCTACTTTGAAGATCACAGGGTGGGACGTAGACTTTGCTTTTTTGTTCTACACACTGGCGCGTGTACATCGCATAGCTTGAGCGAATCCTAGGTGGAGGTGTATAGTACTTCTAGCAACAGTAGGTGTTAGCATTGCAGAGTGTCAGCAACAGCCCGACTGCTGATACAGGCTCGTGCTCAGCTTCCGTGGTTCGTGGGGGCTAGCTGTGAGGACGTAGTCACTTCGGTGTGTTCTTGTTTCCTTCCAGCTGAATATAGCGTGGACGTCTCGGGCGCTACACTGGCCCACTCACACGCACGAATTTTAAAAGGGGGGAAACAGGTGGCTCACTTCAGCAACAAACAAGGAGAAAGCGACGACCTCTATCGGGCAGGGAACGGTAATTCTGACCCGTGCGTTTCGAAACAATCTGGTAGATATGGTGTTGATCGTTCTCCTCCTCCCCTGTTGTTCTTGTTGCGAAGCTCTGTGGGGAGGGAGCCGTCGTCGGTGGAGAGGACGCGGTGGCCGACGGGCGGCGAGAGAGTGGCGGCAGCGGCTGTGGCGCGTGCCGTTCACCAGCCAGAGCGTCGGAAGCCGCCGGCCGAGGAGGAGCATGCAGCAGCGCGCGGGCCGCCCAGGAGTGCCGCGGCCACCCGGCCCAGTTGCAGCCGTCTCCGGAGTAGCCTGCTGACGCGCGCCGCCGTCCTCTGCGGAGTGCCGCCGCGTCCTACCCTGCGCTCCCTGTCACGTCGCCGCCAAAGATGACGCTGCGCCTCGTGGGTCCCACGCTTCCGCTCGTGCTGCTCGTCGGGGCCGCCTCGGCCAGGGTGAGTCCGCCTGCAGGCGCCGGCCTCTGGACAGCTTCTCACTCTTCGCTCGCTGCAGTGACCACCGCTCTTTAAAAAAAAGAATGATCCTCAGCTGCGAGTCTGCGCGTGACTGAGGAACAAGTGACGCCTCAGTACGTAGCGACGCACTGTCGCACACTGTTATTAGGTTTCTTCAAGAGACCACAGCAGCGGATCACAGTGCCGTATCATGTCGTTTCTGCTAGTCTTCTGTGCTGCTCTTTTGCAGTTCTATGAGTTGCGAATAGTGCAGCATAGCATGTTGAAATAGGAGTGACTTTTATTCTGTCACCATTCCTAAGTAGCGTTTCTTTAAATTATAATTTTCCGAAATTTGAACTCTCTCCTGCTAAGCATATGGGGCGATGGCGGCGTGAAAGTTGTAAGCTTACGTCCGCGCTATTTTTATATCAAATAATAATGGGGAATACATCCCAAGGTACGGAACTTGAGCAAGACCTAGCACCTTAGCTGAGGACTGATGCGCAAGCCATTTCGAGAGCTCATCCGTAGAACTCATCCTTGAAACCTACTAAAACAGAACATACGAGAGGAAGCAGTTTCATGATGCTTATCGTACTTCTTTTGGACCGCGACAAAAGTCATGCGTTGGTAGTTTCTTCTGAAAATATCAGAACGCGCTCCGCTGCAAGCGCCAAGTCACGTACATACATCCATCCAACTGCGCGTTTTAAAATTTGCCAACACAAAACACGTGTTTTCGTACGCACCAGCGAAAAAACTTTGACTAAGCGTGGCCTTGTGTACCTTTTCTCTGACGCAACCTCAGGGCGCGCAAGAAATAGGGGACGGATGAAGGAGGTCGTGAGCAGGGGGGCCAGTGCAACGCAACGCTGCCCTTGCCCCTCTGCTGGAATGTATGCTCTCTTACGTATCGCGGTGTCAATAATCGCCGTCAGCGTCACTATAGGCCGTGAGCGATGCAGTTCTCGGTCGCGCAGCGGGTTCTTCTTGCTGACTGATTAGCCCCTCGGTCGGAGGGGGAACTGTCCAAATTCTGACTTGGTAAACGTCTGATCTGCCGTCGCAGCTTTTCAAGACTTCGTCCGTGCCTCTCGACGGTTAGTGATGGGGTCAGTTTCGTTTAATCGACATCTGTGCAGAATTCTGGAGAGTTGCCCAAAAGCTGGAGAAAGAACCAGCTTGATGGGGTCTCTGACTTTTACTCATGCGTATATATTCATAAAGCTGACATTGAGAGTAGCTACTTTTGTAACAGTTGACATATGAAATACACGACATAAATACACGACATACATACAACGAAGCCATCATACAACGATAAACATTACATAGTTAGAATAATTGGCAACACTGTTAGTAACGCTGCAGATAAAAAACGTGACGCAAGCGTTGTAATGTAACGCATGAATACAGCAAACAACGATGGCAGTGCATGGTCAATGCTTCTCAAGCCCGGAAACCGCGGTGTTCCTGTGAGCTAAATGAGCACGTCATGCCCGCAAGGCGAGTAGCGCGGCAGAACCGCCGCCGCGTCGAAGTGCAGTGAAGCATCTCGACATTCACGTGCAATGGATGGGTAAATGTGTTTTCTGATGCTTCATAATAAAAGTGAGTGGTGCCATAATTATGGTACATGCGTGCACGATTAGTGTGGTTTGCAGTTATGGTTAGTTCAACAGCGTGCCATTGGTACAGAGATAAATTCGGGGCAGTACGGCTCCATGTTTACTACCTCCATCAGTCGCCCCACGACCACTGCTGCTGCGCCGAGATACCGCGAAGACAAGCCTGGGTGCGTGATGCATGCGAACAGGTTAACTTGTTTACTGCGAATCCTTCATTGGTGCTCCGCGGAATTGAGGCGTACCGATGTTAAAATTTTTTTAGGCCATCGGTATTGTAGCGGGGTTACTTTTCGGCCCTGCACTGTGGGTCGCAGATACTTCTGCATTATTTACAAGGAAGAGTTAAGACACGTGTTCCCTTGGACTGTTCCGAACAGCGGTCGCGCCACCACTTGCTCAGTGCGCATGCGCGCCACATACAGTCCAGCGAGCAGCATTCCTCGCCAGCCATTTACACCTTCAAAGTGATAGCGGTGCCCTTAGAGCTTAGCTGCAATGCCCTGAAGCGAATGCTCTGACCTGGGAACTTTTGACAGAGATGGTGCTTTTCTACCAGGGAAGTGTACTTTTCCCTTTTTCACCGTCACTTTGAAAAGAACAGCACGCTTTACTTTTCCTACCGCTTGAAGGCGAGGACGTTTTTCCACCGAAGGGCTGCCGTTAAAAGGTCTTGTTGCAATGAAGGGAATCAGACATGCAGTTTTTCATAGAGGCGCGCTTTGTTGCCACTGCAAGAGCACGGAGACGGAGGTGTAGCATATGATAGAGACATCCCACCACGGCGTGGGTAGACGCTGCTTTAAGCTCTTATAACTGCATTTAAAACCGAGTTTCAAATGCTACTGTTCGCACTGTATTTGTCCTCTGCACTTCTTTCTGGGCACCCGCGCTTAGACAGGCTGCGCAGGTTCACGTTCCACCGAGCACCGCGGGCTTTGGAAAGTGTGGAGTGAGAAGGAAAAGGCGTGTTACTGGCGGCACGGGGAAAGCTGCTTACAGTGGTGGGGAGTCCTACTCAAGGGTGGACGCTCTCGCTGACTGCCAGCCCATCGTTCGCTGCGGGACGAGTGCACGACGTTGAAGAACGGGAACGAGCCATTTGTCTCTGGCATTATCGCTCATTGCTGCCGGCAGGTACCGCCGACGCCGGGGAGCGGCGGCGGTTATAACGTCCTCCCTTGTAAAACTTTAGCGGAGATCGTCGTGCGCGATGTGGTTCGTCGCTTGCAAAATTTTCATATCGCATGGTGGAAAGGAAGAGGGAAGTAGATCCTTGATTGATTGTGTTTCTTGAACCGCTTTGCAATAGAGTAGTTTTGGCCAAACTGACCCTTGATGAAATCAAACCAAGGCCTGGCGTCAATAATTTGGTGTTGAGCACCATCTTCGGTTGATACGCTTTTTTAAAAAATGCACCTTGGCCCTGCAGTTTTATCTGCAGTGAGGCGCTATTATCTGCCTGCAATGATCCCGATTCAGTTTGGCAGTATTTCTAAATAAAAATAATGTAATAGTGAAATTTCGCTGTACCTTCTTAAGCTTCTATTGAAATTTTTGCCCCTCACAGTCTGATGATCCAGAGCGTCGAGGGGTGTAATCATTCAACTATATGACGACACTCTTCGGGGACATCAAAATATTTTGTTGTTGTGAGAATTTCGTAACATCGGAGTTTCGTTGTCAGGGCAGCTAAAGTGTATTCAGTTCATCGTCAAACAACGTTTGTTGTCCACGTGTCGTCAGAGCGTCTGATTTGGGGTCATCCTTGTTTTTTTTTTTTTTTGACGTTACGAGAGCCGGATTTTCAAAGTATATTTTTTTTTCTCCGCTTGGCAGCCCCACCGTTGCGATATTGCAAACTCACCGTGAATGAATGTGTCTCAAGCGATATTCGCTGCAACATAAAATTCATGTCCAGTACAGTCAGGGGTAGCAAACTTCCATATGCACGATTGTCCAGCCAATCCAGATTTCAGCGCCAAGTCCTCCCGTAGCGGTCGGAGGAGAGCCAACTGTAGCGTCGTATTGTTGTCGTGGCAACGGTTTCCAGCTGATAAAAAAAAAAAACTATCATTGAGCAGGGTTGGAACCACTGCTGGCAATAACTAGCCCTAGTTTCCTACCCCTTTCACAGTCTTGGTCTGGCCTTCGCTATATTCTCCCTGCAGGCCACCTGAATGGTGCGCCTACGCTGAATGAACTGATTTCAGTAGCTGAACATTTGATCTTAAGCCCTTATAGTTTACATGAATTTCGATATCGGTCGCCGGTATGCTTGTCTAAGAGTACCTGATTGGGATGCCGGGTACTACATTGTGCGGCCATTGTGGATTTCAGGACAGTATTGAAAATCTCCTATGCTCTCGTTCTCACTTCGGAGTTGAACGTTGAATATTGCGGGCTGGTTTAAATTGGCTGGACACCCGACCTTTTACTGCTGCGAAAATCATGGGGTCGGTATTCTGTCCTGATCGGTCAATGGCGCAGAAAGCCACTCGACTAATAGGGCATGCCCTAAGTCAGTCAGCCTCAGAGACCGTCTGTGATCTTAAGAGAATGATTCTTTATGTGCGCTCTTCATCATGGCACTGTCCAACTCCATCCTTTGTTCCCTTTGTCCCTGTTCCCCCAGGCGCGGGGTAGCAAGACTATACCCCAGTCTGATTAACGTCCCTGCTTTACCTTTATCTACTTTTCCCTTTCCTCAAGGGTACGAAGGTATGTGCCCACTAAAAAAAATCTTTGCCCAACCATTCCGACTTTGCGCACTGAAAGCCGTCGTATATTCCCAAACCTGCCGAGTGCAGAGGTTTACGGCCGGCGCGGGCTGTTGTTAAGTGTCCTGCTGATCAACTTTGCTGATATGCAAACGACTACGCAGATATGTATCATCTGCGTGGCTGTGCTTTCCACTTGAACTGCAGACAGTCTGATTTTCTTCCACCTTTCATTACGCCGGCCCATGGAAAGCGACCAGGAACGTTGTGAAAGTCTTTTGTCGCATTCCAATCTGCTGAGCTCGTTCGGCGCATTACGCTTACCCGCGGGCTCTTTGCGATGTCGCCTTGGTGCAGAACATGTTCCGGCCGGCGCGCCTGCCGGTCGCGACTTCCGTCGGCCTTCGACTGAGATTGAGTGTCCAGCGCTGCAGGCGCTAGGCAGGCTCCGGGCAGGACGGGCACTGGCCCTTCTAGGGCACTGACTCGGCTGTCACTGGCAGACCGGGATTGCGACCGCTGGTGACAGTTTGTCGCGGTCTTGCACTGCCTTTCGTTGCGATTGTTGTTGCAGCCGCCCAGCATGAAGTGGGAATGGGCAGTTGGCTGGTCGCCTCCGAGGAGGCTTTGGGACGCGGTCGGAATTGCATGGCTTTGCATTTACCTTTCAAGAGTCAGTAATATGTAAACTAAAAAGCGACTGACGCACTAAACCGAGGCTAGGGGCGTAGTCTGGGCGCATCGGGGTAAGCAAATGGCTTGAAACTTTTCTGAATTGAACGCACCGCCCTATGTTGTCGCCTGCCTCCGTCTTGTATATGACAAGAAAGCTCTGTCGTCTCCACATCTCATGCATGTATTCGCTATTAGCAAAGAGCGAGCGGTTTGGTTGTTTTTTTTTTTGGTTCCTTGGCTTTGTCAGGTAGCTTTATAATCACAGGCGTGATTTGTGAGCCTTCAAGCGAGGCGTCAAATTAATAGAGTTAACGATATTTTCACTTTTCAAAGTTACGCCTAGACTATGACGCACGTCGTCTCCTGACGTGCTCCTGACATCAATCACCAAGAGATTCTGCGACGATTGCCGGAATTTCAGCACGCCGAAGTTTTTGCATTTTGTCTCCACCGAAACTTAGCCGCCGCAAATAGGAATCCAACCGACGAACCCGTCTTCGACAGCACAACGCCGTAACCATTGAGCCACTAAGATGATATGGAGGAAGCGGAGGCCGTTCATGTAAACAGTGGCACTGCCCGTAACCGGCTGCACGTTAGTGCCATGACATGTAATATTGTAACGCCTATGAACAGGCTAGATTTCCTGCAGCAGCGGAAAGTATAACGAGCGAAAAAGAAAGCAGTGGATATGAGTGAACGCGATACATTCGATCTAATTGGGAAAGGTGGAAAAGGTGAACGCGCCAGTCTTGAATTCAGGCCACATCGCAGACATTGTGCAACGCATTCTCCGCCACAAAACTTTCCCAGTTCGCTCCCAAGACGAAAAGAGAAAGAAACTAGTTGTAATGCGTGACATCGCCCAGCAAGGAAACAATTAAGCAATTTCACCTGCGCGCAGCGAATGAGACCTTCGTTGACGTGTTGCATCCAGAGACGGGTGCTGCGACCCGATGCATCATTGTTGACGTAGTATACGCTGTTCACTGCCTCCGCGCGTGTTCGCCGCGCGCGAGTCCCGACATGCCCGTGTCTCCACCTTTCGTCTACACTGCTGGAATCCGTGCGACGAAGTATGCGCACATTGCAGGCCCGGCCGGGCGTTCCCCGCATGCATGAACAAGCGCGGCCGAAAGTCGAGCGCCGCGCAAGCCCGCTCCGTGTGTGCACACTGGTTCTGCATAAACTCGTGCACACGCAGTCACCTTGACGCGGGCCACATACGTGGCGCTGATACGTTGCCGCCGCCAGCCGCTCTTGGGCGCGGGATAGCACCTCTTCCGAGCGCGTCTGGATCTTGGCTGCTGCCGCCGCTGTCTCCGATCGAGACGAGACGCACTGTATTGAGCAACGCGTGCCAAGGCTTCGCGAAGTGCGTCAGTGAGCGTCGCGGCCGCATAGTGCGCCCTCGCTTATCGTGGTCTGAGTTTCTAGAGCTTGCTATCCGCGCACCCGCGCGCTTATCTTTTTTTCCGACGAAAGGGCCTCAGTGCATGCCAGACGGCTCCTCAGACGCCGTGAACTCTTTTCTCTTCTCTGCTTTCACTGAGTCATTCGTGAGGCGGCAGCCTGGCGGCGCATTCCGCGGGCGCCTGCGCGTGCTGCGTCGCGTCAGCGCGCTCTTACTGCGTTCGTTATGGCGGCACAAAGGCTCGCGCCCTGCGAGCGTGCTTTGCATGCCAGCCGAGCCTTTGGCTTTTGCATTTTTTTTTTGCAGGCTATACAGATTGATACTGGAAATTAGTATTCTTTAACCACTAAACACACGCATGGTGCCACCCGAAACATCGCCTAAGGATTTTAAAGAACCGCTACGTAATACCGAAATGAAGCTCAAGCATTGCTGCTGGCGCTTGTTTAGAGCGAAAGTTTTTACGGCGGGAGCTGTCTTCGCCACATTGTCCCTATTTCGCGTAGTTGTCGTCAGTGTCGTCCCGTCCGTATGCCCTTCTCTCCTAGAAGGGAAGGTGGAAATAATAGAGGGACGAGAGGGAAGGTGCAGGAGAGGAGCAGGAAGGTGTCGAGGAGAGAGGGCACGTGGTGGCGCGCGGAGAGAGTGGTTGCTGCGCGCGCGCACAGGTGTTCCCGAGAGGCGGCTCTTGCTCACCTTCGGTGGCGAGATTCGCCGGCGGCAAGTGTTAAAGCAGCTGTGCGCGCGTGCCCGCATTGTAGTGGTAGCCGTAGTGATGATAATACTTCCAGCTGGAGACATGACAGATCAGTCGCGTTGCGGGAAGATCAATGATGGCAGCCGAGGCGGAGGGTCGTGCTCGGAACACTGCACGTATGCGGGAAGCCAAGCGCACCAAAGTATGTACGGCGGGTCGAGCAGAGAAGTGACGAGCGCTGACGGGATGCTGCCGTAAAACGTGCAGCACGACAAGACGCTCAAGTCCGTACACACACATTCATCGCACCCTAAAACGCTCGTTGTAACCCCCCAAACATAGACACAATCATCCCACCGTCATTCGCGGTGTCACATTTGTGTTCATTATTCCGCGAGCCAGTCGTGCCGCGCCGGTCCAGTTCCTGCTCAGCTCGCTACTTAATCCGCTGAAGTGGAGCGAACGCAGGTAGGGTCAGAGGCAAAACATTTGCGGGTGCGGTAGGTGGGCTATGGTTTTAGACGGGAGAACGATGAGTCGTCGGGATCAGAAGTGAAGCGTATACTATTATTAGCATGGCTGCATTTGCTTTGTCTCGTAACTTTTTCGCAGTAAAGTGGAAGCTGCGAGCACGACGTGATGAATTCTAGACCTGTGTGGTTGCACTGCGAGCGCGTGAGAACAGAGCTCTTGTGGAAGCCTGGCTCTCGTAGTTTTGACTGCTCTGCGGACAAGTTTTGAGAGAGACTATAGCTTCATTGTGTGGCCTTACGTCCAGTGTGTCTTGACGAGAGTGGTAGGTGTGTGTTGTCTCTCGTACTTCATTTGCCTCACGAATAACTTTGAGCCGTTGAAGGACCGTAAATGAGTCTGCAAAGATATGAACATATCTGATTGCTGCCAGTTTGGAGATCACATGCTTTGTGAAGATGAGAATGGGCTGTTGTTCCACTGATGTGGGGTCGGCTTGCTTACATTTTAGTTATTCTGTCACAATGCATTTCAGCAGAAGGGACGTTGGTTTCAAGCACTTAAACCAATGATATTGTCGCGTAGTGGTGACTTCAGTCAGCTAGTCAGGAATGCAACGGAAGGCTTACGAAAGAAACTCTTTATTGGCCTGACTTGCGCCCACATAAAACTGAACAATCGGCGGCCGCGGCGATATACTATGGGACATTTCTCTGTGGCTGTGCAGCGGAAGCTACGAGCGCTGCTGCTATAGCTCACAGGTCTGTGACTTAGGCTCATACGTGCGCGCGAACAGAGCGCACGTGGGAGCCGGCGTCTCGGACTCGAAGCTTACACTGTATAACCACAGGAAGCTGTCGTCGCTGAACGGAATCCGTGCCGCTCTCGGCCGCGCTCAGTTTGAAGCTGGCAATGAACGTCTGAGAAGAGGAACCAATAGCAACTGCAACAATCTGAAACAGTGTGGAAGCAGTTGCACGTGAATGCGACCATCCGACGCAAATCTGGTCACATCTCGCGTCACAAGCAAAATGATAAAGCCAAGTGCCGCCGGCTGTTACCTTGAACAAGCAGCGATTACTTGGCGATGGTTCAGATAGGGAAATGTACTCCCTTGGGCGAGACGTCTATGATTAGTAATTGCAACAACTGCAAGCAAGTAGCGCAAGTCCCTGTGTGCGTGTGCATGCACGCGTTGCAATAACGTGTGCATGTGTTGAAAAAACATGTATGGCGTTCTTGGCAGCTAGCCGTGGGAGCTCATACGTTCAATAACGTTACTGACTATACAGAAGCAGCCATGTGCGGGGACGAGTGGTGCCTTCGGCCAGTGTCAAATATAGGGCGTTAAGATTAAGAGTTCACGATTTAAAAAGAAAAAATAACGATGAGTAGTACACGACAGCTGTTTTTTCTCGTAGGTTATGAGACCAGGCGGACACAAAGCGAGTAGGTAATTGTCGTTTTCAGTCTCCTTAGGAACTAAAATCAGTTCATGAAAGTTTTAGTCGCCGCATTTAGCGTGCATTTCTGCACTGGAAACCTAGAGGCGGTCGTATCCTTGGACTCTTCCATTTGGTGGTCGCAGCACGCCCGTGTACTGAGATATCCACCTTCAGATTTTCAACTCAGTTCATGCAATTACGCAAATAAAATTAGGAGGAGAGGCGCAAAGCTCGTCCCCTGTGTGACGCAGCTGTTGCGTGCGGCTTTTCGTCCGCCAACAGCGTAGAGCAACAGACTAAGCTTATAGCTGTTTCCTTTTCACTTTCGGCTAACGACGCCATACGCAACAGCTGCGTCATATCAAGGAGGAGTTTCGCGCTGCTAGTCACCGTGCTGCACGCATTATTCGTATTGAGTTCGAAATGTGGAGGCGCATATCTCGGAGCATGGTCGGGCTACGAGAATTCCACAAAATGAAATAATCTGGGAACAGGACACCTTAAAGCTTACGCTTCAAACGTGCACAGAACTGCAGTGACTAAAACTTTGTTAATTAATTTCAGGTTTTTATGAGATTGACGGCGACAATTACACTCACTGCGTCCATATGGTCGCGTAACCAACGTGCAAAAGCATCTTCCTTGCACTACTTTCTGTGCGGTATAGCCGCAACAGTACAGCCTACTGGGATTCACAAATTGTAACTCTACGGCGGCAAACACAGGCTTGGATGGGTAGGGAACTCTCAGTGTTTGCGAGGGCACATGTCTGTAACATATTTTTGTTTGCAAAGCTCCCGTATGTCCTTCAAGTCCTGCATTGTGCGAGGAGGAAGTTGCAAGCAATACACAGAATATTTGCAACATTCGTTTGGCGCTCTCAATGGGAGCCCATGAGGCGTGACAACTTGTTCCTTCCCTTAGAGGGTGGTGGAGTGGGTCTTGTTCACCTGTTCGTGCATCAGCTTGTTTCCCGTTTTTTCTTTTTAAAATCGGCAAACCACCCGTTTCTGGTAGCTGTGCTCATTAGGCGGCTTAGTTTTCATTTGCCTTACTTGTTCGCACCGACTGTGCAGGCTCGTGAGGGGACTTTATGGGGATTCCTTAAGGAGGTTGCTGACACTTTCAATTTCCTCACTGTGCGCTTCTCTTTAGATTACCTGTATAGCCTCTCGAGAAAACAGATGACCCTGGCTCTCACTGAGTCTTTGTTCCCTACACCATTGTATCGGCAGCCTTATCTGGGGTCTTTGGACATGAGTGTTCTAAAGCGTGTTAGGCGGATTTGCATTCAGGCAGCCGCTAAAACGTTCTTTTTCAAACTACACACAGCGACGCTGCCTGTCAAGACATTTCTTAATGACAAGGGGATGTTTGTACCCTGGAATGTGAATTGCCGTCTGTGTAACGTGCCTGAGACAATTGATCATTGCTTCATCCTGTGCCGTGATGCCATGTTCTTTTGGGACATACTACAACGAACTCTTAAGAAGGACATTGAAATTACACCATACACTATTAGATTTCTGCCTGTTGACAAAAACTATGTTGTGCCTTATGACCTGTTTGTGTTGATGGGACTATTCAGTCTTTGGAAAAGCCGTATGATGGACAGACATGCCGAGCCACCAAGATCGTCCAAATCTGTGTTTCGTGAACAGTGTGCTTTGGTGAGGAGTGTATATGCTGCACGCGAAGAACCTCCAAGCTAGCTGCCGTGCCTAGATGCATGTGTGTGCCTCCCTGAATTTTGATGTTTTGATGGGGATGCAGTGTTGAGTTGGGGCTATGGCGGGCTCCTATTAAGCAGCCCGGTAACTTGAGACGCGAACCAGTCTGGTTGAAGTTTTCCTCATTTCTACGGAAGTTCTTCCATGCAATAAAGAAAAAATATAGCCGCAGCGGTGGCTCAGTGGTCATGGCGCTCAGCTGCTGACTAGAAAAACGCGGGTTCGATCCCGGCCGCGGCCGTTAAATTTCGATGGGGGCGAAATGCTAGAGGCCCACGTGCTGTGCGATGCCAGTGCACGTAAAAGAACCCCAGGTGGTCGAAGTTTCCGGAGTCCGGCAATACGGCGTCCCGAATAGCCTGAGTACCTTTGGGACGTTGAACCCCCGTGAACCACACATAAAGCGAACTTTTTTTTTATATATATCCAGAAAGCCTTTTTTTTTTAACGCCTATCCAGAAAGCCTATTTTTATCAAATTTTAAACCGTTGTACAGACGCGCGAAATATTTCAGTTAGACAGTTGTAGAGCGTTGGAATAAATCACTGGCGTAGTATATCCTTGCATCCACTTTGTTTTGTATATCTAACAATAACAGATCCTCCTGTAGAGAGCGGGAAATAAGCACTGGTAGAATATGCGCTCCACAGGCTGCAACATCGCTACTTGGTCAGTTAGGTCGTAGTAATATGTCCTTGCGTGTTCTGCCCACAGCCATAACTTGAGGAAAGTTCCGTCTGTAAGCTCGCCGATGCAGAGCTCCTCATTTATCGTCACAAACTACATTCTCACCCTGATATGCCTGCCGCAAGGGCAAGCTGTCATTTGTCGGCCGTCACGCGTTGACTGTGCGATCTCCATTATAGTATGTTTACAACTTCAGGCACAGTGTGTCGACAGAGGTAACTGGAGTATGGAAGAAGAATGCTTGCCCTTGCGGACCCAGGGGGGTTCAAGTTCCTATATTGAATATCGCGGCCTGTTGAGTTGGCTTCCGCACTTTCTTTGGGATTCGTATATTTCTTAGCCGACCTGTGATAAAGATCACAAAAAGGTTATCTTGCGCCCCGACCTGTTTAATAGCGCTGAACACGATTCCTATGACGCAATTTCCAGCTCAGTTTCTTGCGCGTGGTTAACTCTGGAGAAGGAATGAGGCTCCTTGGAGCTGCAGGCCTTTTCTGTAGAGCGGTACTATAGTGTGTGGTTCATAGAGCGACTTCATAACCACAGGTACGAAATTTCTCATTTGAAACTCATAGCTAGACTATAGTAGTATGAGAGCAATGTTGAATGGAAGCAAAACCAATACAAAATGTTGCGGAGTGCTGTACCGTTGGGTGCATTCATGAAACTCCCCATCCCATTCCCATCCGCGGAAGTGTGGTGCCCATGATGGATTGGTATATTTGTGACATGCGAAGGAAGTCCTTGATGGATAGTGTTGGTAATTATGGCACCATCGTCTAGAAGTATCATCTATGTTAGTTGTTTGTGGTAATTTTTATACAGACTACAATGAGGGTCATAGTGATGAAACTTGGCCATCATCTGTCATCATTGTTATGATCTGTCAGAATAGCATATCCTTTTCTGTATCCAAGGTCGAAGACAGGTTTGTTATAACCTGTACACGCTATGCTTCCCAAGCTACCAGAGCACTCATGTAGCTAGAAATTCCTCCTGCAAGCTCACTAATGGTTTACGTTGGTCAAATTTGAAAACCTGGAGGGTCTTAGGGGTTTTCTGATATAGCCTCGGCGTTTATTTTCGTCTCGTACAGATTATAACGCGTCTTAGCATTATACAGCTACTTTTATTTCTGCGTTCGCGCGGTTAACTTCACTTTTTGTAACGCCAGCTTTACATGCCGGCATTCGCATAACCACGCACTTATCACCTTGAACCGGCGGCTTAGTGGTTGTCGCAGGTAGCGTGGCCGGTTTCTGGCGAGTGACGATTTTTGCTGTTTTCCGCGACTCCCAAGTCAACTTCGGAAGCCACCGTGACCTTTCTCCTCCCCGCTGTGCGTCTAAAAGTGGCGGCACAATTATTACCCCCCCCCCCCCCCCCCCCCACCCTCTTAGGATATTCGCTTTTCCGTGTTTACAAGTGCAGCCGTGTTTCTGTATTTTCTTCTTTTTTCTTACACGGGGGGGTGTTGAGGAGAGCGTGTGCTCGCGGGAGAACATGTGTGTGCCGCGCGGGCGTTCACCGCCGCTGCTGCGCCGTTTTGGGGTCAGGCGTCGCGCGGCGACCTTTGCGGATGTGCGGCCGCCTTCGACGCCGCCGCCTCGAGCACTCACCCGTTAAACTCTGGCCCCTCTAGATGCGCGCGAAACGACTTTTTTTTTGTTTTAATTCTTTCCCTTCCTTATTTTTTTTTATCTCAACCGAGGCGCGGTCCAGAAAACGATGCCGAAGCTTCAGGGAGGTGCAGCGGCGCGGAAGAAGAGCCGCCCCGGGGGAAATCCCCCGCCGCGCGCTCGCCAGCCGAGTCTTCCCGAACGGCGCGACTTGACCGCAGAGAAAACAGAGGAAGAGCTCGGAGCTGAGCGCGACGGCGGCGGCAACCGACAGTCAGTCCGACAGAAGGCGGGCGGAAAGTTACGAGGCTTCATCGCTTCGTTTGTTTCGCTTGACCCGCGCGACCCGACGCGTCGGCGCGCTGAATAAAGTGCCTAGCTTCTGTGTAATCGCGCGCGGTTGTGCTCACACGGCGGCACCTGCGGATATTTGTTGGGAGCGCGTTTGTTTCGCAGGTCAACAGATGAGGCGACTGTGCAGTGTCTGTACGCGAGGAACAGGGTCGCGGAGCTGGCCGTTACGGGGTATGCGATGTCTCCAAACTCATCCTGGTTCTTGGATTTCCTTAGGTGAAATGCGACATGAAGGAAACGAAGTCTATTTACTCGAGAATTTTTTCAGCGTGTAAAAACCGCCAGCGTGCTACTCAGCACTGGGAATAGTGTTTAGGCAGAGGAAAACCCTAGGTAAGAAATGAGCGTGTACATGAAAGGAAAATATATCAAAAATAAAGCAGGTGATCATGAAATTTAGAGTGTAACAGTGAAAACGATACTAACGCTTTTTTTTTTGTTTAGGCGACGCGTTTCTGTAAATGAAATAGGGTTTTAAAGATAAGGCATATATCACAGTAGTAGCAGCCATTACTGCTAGATGAAAGGCCTTTTCAAGGGTGAAATACTTATTGGTTTTTTAGCAGAACTGTTGTACCAGCACGTCTGAGTTAATTCAATGCGTCCTTATAAATGCGCTTTAATTCTGCAGCAGATGCGAGTGTGACCTGCAGCAGATGCGAGTGTGACAGAATGGGAGCTCGCTGCCTGTCCGGAGATCTGGAGAAAGTCCGTGGTCGGTCTTACTGAATACGAACCTGAGGCGTTTCTGCGCAGGGTCTCCGCGTCTTCGGTGCTGCACATTGCGGCGCGTTGCATTGCTGTGCAGCCCAACGCGCGTAGCGTAAGGATACTGAAGAGCTGCCGGTCCTAATAAGATGCGATTCTACACGTGGTTCTGGCCGCCTTCGCTCAACACTTCCTGTCCATTCGCACCGCGGTGGGCCCGCAAGGTGACGCGGAGTATCGTGGGCTTCTAGAGCGTTATGGTAGGGCGGATTGCACCTTGGTAAGCGCGGCAGATTCGGTACCTAACTGCAGGGGTTTGGTGCGTGGAGCGTGCCTGTGAGTGCGTGGGTATACATGCATTTGAGAGTAGTAAAGTAGAACAGACACTGCCGTACTGCACCATGCACCATTTGGAGAAGGTGGCGGGTACGGTTCGCAACGGCCGCATATGTTATCTTTTCTTCTACTTTCTGTCAGATTACTTTCTGTCCAAATGATTACTCAAAACAAAATAAATTATTACTAATATTCCGCTATTCCTTTCCTGGTTTCGGAGGCTGTTGACTTCTTTCTCGTATGGTTAGCCCTCAGCTAAATCAAGCCTAGGTGTTTTTAAATGCTAATTTGTGTCAGTTGTACACATGTTCAACGTTCTTGGAGAAAAATTTTGAATATTGGAATACTGTATGGTACTGTTATGGAGATATTGAAGGTAACGGTACATTCTTCTGATGCGTAACAATATATATATATATATATATATATATATATGAGAGAAGCCAACAGCCACAGAAACCAAGGAGCACAGGGGATTTTTTTAATTAATTTATTTTTTTGTAGTGTTGATCAAGTAAGAATATTACTGATAATGCTGTCGCTTAAAGCTAATTGATTAGAAAAGCAGAAGAAAAAACAACCACCTGCCGCCGATGGGATCCAAACCCACGACCTCCGAATTACGCGTCCGGTGCTCTACCTCTGAGCTACGGCGACGGCTGTCAAACCTTCTGCTTTCGGGGGTCTTTATGTTTACAAATAACCTAACCTTGAGAGTGGTCATCAGCGCCACCCATGTTCTTAAGCGGCAGACGTGGCACATCCTAAGGTACCGCTGGTGTGACGTAGAACGCAATCGAACGGCGAGGGTGGAAGCTGTGTGAGAACCCTCTTATGCTTCCTATGGCGTCAAGGCTGCCAGAACCGAGGCCCTCGCTAAGCATTTAAGCAAACAGGGGAAGGGGAATGAGGGGCTCGTTATAAATATGAGAGAAGCCAACAGCCACAGAAACCAAGGAGCACAGGGGATTTTTGTTTAATTAATTAATTTTTTTGTGGTGTTGATCAAGTGAGAATATTACCGAATATGTTGTCGCTTAAAGCTAATTGATTAGAAAAGCAGAAGAATAAACAACCACATGCCGCCGGTGGGATCCGAACCCACGACCTCCGAATTACGCGTCCGGTGCTCTACCTCTGAGCTACGGCGACGGCTGTCAAACCTTCTGCTTTCGGGGGTATTTATTCAACCGGCCGCGGCGGTTGAATTTCTTTGGAGGAGAAATTCTAGAGGTCCGTGTACTGTGCGATGTCAGTGCACGTTAAAGAACCCCAGGTGGTCGACATATCCGGAGCCCTCCACTACGGCGTCTCTCATAGCCTTAGTCGCTTTGGGACGTTAAACTCCATAAACCAAACCATATATATATATATATATATATATATATATATATATATATATATATATATATATATATATATATATATATATATATATATATATATATATATATATATATACACGAGGGGGTACCCAAAAGAAACCGGACTAAATTTTTTGGTCCGCAAAGCTTCTGTGGTACCGCGTTTTGCCACTAGGAGCGCATAGAACGAACACTCCAGAGTCAGTAAGCCGAGTGCCGTCGTTGAAGGAGGTCAGACTAGTTTAGGCAGAGTTTTAGAGTGACGACTGTTTTGTGTGAATGTCGTTTTTGCAATGGCTGATTTTCGTGAAAAGCGTGCGCCGGTGAAATTCTGATTTTTGCTCGGAAAAAGTTGAATGGAAACTCTTGAAATATTAAGAAAGACGTACAAAAACGATGCTATGGGGACAACTCAAGTGTTCCTGAATCGAATCCGAAATCAAAGCAACAATCATACCAATGGAAAACTTAAAATTCACCTCGCCTCAAGAAAGCTTGTTAGGTGAAACCGAACCTAAAAACAATGCTGATTTGTTTTTTTCGACGTGAGAGGAGTCGTCCATTGAGAATTTGTTCTGCAGGGTCAGACAGTTAGCCAGGCTTTCTACTTGGATGTTTTGAAAAGATTGGGTAACAGTGTGCGGTGGAAGAGGCCAGATTTGTGGCAGTCGGGTGACTGGTTTTTCCATCATGGCAATGCCTCTGCTCACACAGCCCTGTTTCTACGACAATTTTGGACCAAAAATGGCATGACCCCTATTCCTCAACCTTCATACTCTCCCGACCTTGCCCCGTGCTACTTTCTTTGTTTCCTAGAATGAAAAAATAGGTGAATGGAAAGCGTTTCGCTGATGTTGCTGCGGTGAAGAAAAAAACGACGGAGGCACTGTCAAGCATCACAAAAGATGAATTTAAACAATGTTTTGAAAAATGGAATGAAAGATTCGACAAGCGTATCATTGCAAGTGGGGAATACTTTAAAGGAAATTGAAGGTCTGTGCTTAAAATGTGAACAAATAAGTTCAAACAAAAATAAGTCCGGTTTCTTTTGGGTACCCCCTCGTATATATATATATATATATATATATATATATATATATATATATATATATATATATATATATATATATATATATATATATATATAAGTTTTTCTATCGCTTGCAGTTAAGACTGCCATAGAAAACCAATGGGGAACGTTAATGACGATAGCAAAAACATGCAAACCTACCGACGGGCGACCAGCGGATATATTGATTGTTACAATAAAATCTTACAATATAGGTAAAAATCGCGTTCAAAAACCATTTCTTGTGGAAAAATGATTTTGTCCAGAATTGTTAGCTATAACTAGTTGAAAGCATTGAACTTTTGTGTGGTGCAATTTTAGGTAGCTGAGCAAAAGCGCGTAACCTGCGAAATGTTCGTAGTAAGCAAGAACACATTTTCTGAACGGTCCGCGCCTTTCAGCAGCCTCATTCTCCGCTGACATAGCATGCATGCCAAAGTTCGCGCATCTGCAGTTGATGACACGGGGCGCCAAACTTCATTCTCCACTTGGATTTTGCGCGCCTTCCTAAAAGACAGGAGGGGGGGGGGGGGGGGGGGGGGGGGGGGGGGCGATGCTCAGAATAAAGGTTCCTTTTCCGGAGCTACGCTAATATTTAGGTTCGGTTTGATGCTCAATAAGTGTCTGAATTAAACTTTTCGCATAGCTCTAGCACTTTAAAACTGTTTCTAACTTATTTGAAGTGATTAATTCTAAAATTGCAAACTAACACATGCATCTGTTTGCTCCAGGCGGTCACCAATAGTGGTTTCACTTTCATTCCACAACGTGCGCTATATTAAGCATAAAATGCTTTTAGCTGTCGTTCTTGGCAAAATCAGGAGAACATCGTCCCGAAATTGCATCGAAGACGACGTCCGAACAGGAAGCCGGAACTGCAGCCGAAACTTTCCGTCCGAATGGAATCCAGCAAAAAAAAACTTACCCACCCAGCGTCCCGAGCGGGAAGCGCCGCAGCAAATACATATACATCGAAGAGCTTCTTATCGCGACGCCCTCGACCACTCGGCGATCGCCGCATTTTTTTTTTTTTGCTCCACGGCAATTATTACGGTGAAATGATGCATGCACACGTAGTATTAAAAGAAAAAAATCTAATGGTGACAGCAAACCTGCCTTCTGTCATCAACGCAGTGTCATCCTTCATTCGTTCGTTCCGCTCTTCCAAATTCTCGGAGGCAGTGGTGCTGCAACCGTGGCCGTGCAATTGAGTCGGATGAGCCAAGAGATACGAAGGTTCGCCTGTGTCGCCAAAGGCACTTTAATGTAGACGCACACGTTGGCGGGAAGGAGGCCAAACTTGTCGCTAAGGCCCGAAAAGAGCGTGCGAGTACTGTGGCACGTTAAACAGCGAAAGCAGCCGAGCGACGCTTAGCGCGCCGCCCAGGAGGAAAAAGAGGAGCGGATGAGCGCCGCTTCACGTAAAGCATCGAAAGCAGTGAGAGACGCCGATGGAAGAAAACCGGCTGATTGCAGCGGCACGTTCAGCAGCCAAGACACCTGAATTCTTCTACCAACAAAATCAATCAATCAATCAATTAATTAATTAATCGATCAATAATAACTTTATTTCCACCATAAATAATTCCGATACTCATAAGGTCCGTCTAAGCCAATATCGGCTTGTGGGACTTGGCCTGGCAAGTTGGCGCGGCAGCACAATTTTTTTTTGCACTCAGAATACACTTAACAGTTTAGCGAAAAAAAAGTTCGTCTGTTCCTGGCAGATGAAGTGAATGAACCTACACACACGTGAATGAAATACAAGCGTAAAATATTCAAATCAAACGAAGTAGATTTTTCAGCACAGTTATAGAAGTAGCAGAAAAAAATTCATCCGACAACTCATTGAAAACTTTAGGCACATACACGCAGCGTCTTGTCTCGGGTATCTGGTTTTTTGATCGAGGGAACGAGAAACGTGAGACGTAACGAAGCGTGCGCTGAGGAACGTGCTCAGTTTTAAAATCAGAGCGCTAGAAATGTCGTAGTACCACTGTGTGGGTGAAAAGGGAGTGAAAAAATGGAAAACCAAGCTGTTTAAAAATGTTGCTCGGTGACCCCATTGGCAGTTCGTACGCGACGCTCTTAAGGGTACTTTTTAAAATTGAATCAACACGGCTGCATCAAAGACGTGAACAAAGAGCGAATATTGTAATCCCATAAAGCAGTATACCATAGGAAAGTGCATGGTCAACCATTTTTTTTTTTTACTTTGAAGGCAACTATGCTTTTACAATGATAAAACAACCAAGCAACACTTCTAAGCTGATTACGAACATGGGCCAAACGCGTTTCCCAAGTCATACGCGATTCAAAGAACACTCCCATGTATATTATTGAGGGGACAGATTTAACTGGGGAGAAACAACACGGCGAGCAACGATTGTTATATTAATAATCTTCATTGCCAGCAGAAAATAGAAATTTTGAATCCTTGCCCATCTAAACTGTTGCCGTTAAACATTTTTGGAACTCCACATATAAACACGCAAATGCCGCCACACGGGAACATTGAAAACACTATCGGCATGTTGTTCCCCGTTCAGCCACAAGACATGGTGCTGCCAAACGCTCTGTTATGTCCCAGATATTTTCAACAAGTTACTAGATGAAATCTTTTCCGCGACTTTTAAAAGTATTTTGAAACACTTATTAAAGAATGAATGGTGAAACTGCTGTTAAAGCGGCAGAGAAAATTTTTAGCGTGGTTATTTATGTTTAGGGTTTTTCAGTTCTTTTTAATTTGTTTGGGTAGACCTACCCATTTTCACCGTGTGTATTGTACATCATAAGGCGCGGTCATACAAGCGAACCAGAGGCTTAGACCGGCCTGTTTCTGCTGTAGTGCAGTTATTGGTGGAAATAAACATTATGATTAAAAGAATATAAAGCTTGAGGGCCAGTCAAAGCTACTTAGGAGCTTGAGCGACTAGGCCCGGCAACGACAGAAACTTGCTGGTACGTTGGCTACGCGATTCGAACTGTACACAATCACTTAGTGCCAAATTGCTAGCTAAATCACAATAGTATATTACACAACGTTACCACATTAATGACTAAAACATGTCCTTCTCTTACAAATTATCGCGGAAATGGGAAGAAACTTTAAGATCTTAAGAGGAAGTTCATAACAGATGCTGTAATGCACCCACTTAGTGGCCACCAACACTTCTTCTGAAAGTCAATGAAAAAATTCAGGAGCATAAGCACAGCGCCTTGCTCGTCCAAATTTAATATTGGATTTGGGACTTCAGACCTGCGCTGGATCCGCAAAACGCGGGGAGCAGCATAGGCAATATTAAACTCCGAATTCAAATAATGTCTTATGACAGCCGTTTGGAAAACTAGTGAGTGGAAAGAAGTAAGCTTTAACGTCCAAAAAGGTAATCCGATGACTCGATAGAGGAGTTGTAAGCGACAGTTAGTAGAGTTTTGTTCAGAAATTTGTCAATGCTTTCTTTCCAACTCGAAGAACAAAAGCCGTATACTGTGATTCCATATCCCAGTACACTGCAGGAAAGTCCAAATAATAATCATAATAATAATCAATCAACCAATCAGTCAATCTTTATTTTCGGAGCCCAGGACCAACCCTAGGGTCTTGGTGCTGGTGCACCGCACATACACACACGCACGCGCGCACAGACGCACACGCATACGCACGCGCACGCATGCGCGCACACACACAGATACACCATACACACACAAATTTACATTCATTTCCCTACAAAGGAAAATAATCAAGCGAAGTAATGCGGTAGTCAAGGCGATAGAAAAAAATACGTATCAAATAGGCATTTGCTTTAGACAAAAGGCGTGACAGCGAACAGAAAGCATAACAAAAAAGCGAAAACATGAAAGCAGCGGCAACAGCGGGAAATGAGAACAGCTAGAGCAGGCCAACAGACATATAAATAACAAGCAAAAAACAAACAAAGGGAATAAAAACAAAGGACGACCTTTCACTATAAGGGCCTAACATATAAAGAAAAATACAATCAAGAATAATCCAATTCAAATATGAACGAAATGAAATCCCTAAAATACAAGCTATACATACAATGAAATGAAATAAAGAAATACTATTACTGAACGCGGTACGGACAGTCAGACACGAGTACACTGTTTTCATGTAAAAATACCAGTAAAAACAAGTAAAAGTAACGAGACAATTAAGTAGAACAAAAATTAAATAGGTTGAAATGCACAAGTGAAGTAAAAACAATATGCTTGAAAGGGAAAGTTATATATGCAAAAAAGGACTGCTCAAAATGAAACGCTACGGACATCAAATACAAACGAAGAGAAAGAGTTTTCGAAAGTATCAAGGTGAGGACAAAGAGAATTAAACGACTTTTGTATTCTGTGCAGAGGGGAGAGGGAGTGTAGAAGCTCAGAAACTTGTATGGTCTGACTTCCCTTATGCTCTTTCGGGGTACACGCGCATTCTGTGCAGAGGGGAGAGGGAGTGTAGAAGCTCAGAAACTTGTATGGTCTGACTTCCCTTATGCTCTTTCGGGGTACACGCAAAAGGACACACGCTAGGAGCTCAGGGTATAGAATGTAATCATGAAGTAGTTTATACGAGAAAATTATATCTGCCCTCACACGATAGCAGTTAAGAGAAGGGAGATGCGGTTAATTACTCCGTCCGGAACGAGAGCTGGAAGTTGTGCAAGAATACCGAGATTGAAATATGCGTAAAAATTTTAGCTGAACTCTGTCGATTTTGCCACAGTTCGACTTGCCATTCCAAACAATAGACGCATACTCCAAGAGTGGCGACCGTATGGACAAGTAGAGCTTTAAGAATGGAGTGAGTGAGTGAGTGAGTGAGTGAGTGAGTGAGTGAGTGAGTGAGTGAGTGAGTGAGTGAGTGAGTGAGTGAGTGAGTGAGTGAGTGAGTGAGTGAGTGAGTGAGTGAGTGAGTGAGTGAGTGAGTGAGTGAGTGAGTGAGTGAGTGAGTGAGTGAGTGAGTGAGTGAGTGAGTGAGTGAACAACTTTATTAAGCTCTAGATTTGCTTTTCTTCTGCGGCTGTCAGATGGCTTTGTCCATCTGCTTGTACAAAGGTCGGCTGCCCTTAGTCCAGGGCTCCGCTGGAAGCTGCTGTCAGATGTGCTCGCCGAATCAGACCTTCTTGGTCGACTCGGCGATCGCTGGAGAGCACTCCCTCCCATTGCTCCGCACTCGGGTTGGTTATAACTGGTACCACGCTTATCCTCTGGCATGCCCACGTTATGTGGTACAGCGTGGGTGGTTCTTGGCACCAAGGGCATTTGTCAGTGTACTCTGTGGGATACATTTTGTTGAGTACGTGTAGGTTCGGGTACGAGCCCGTTTGTAGCTGCCTGCACGCGACAGAGTCTTCTCTGCTAAGGGAGTTGTGTGGTGATGGATACCGCTTTCTGCAGCCCTTGTAATAATTTAGTATCGCCGAATAATCTTGGGGTACAGGTTCGTTCTCCTCGAGGTCGGCTACTTTGGATGTTCGGTAATAAGTGTACCCTCGAGCTATCCTGTCCGCCTCTTGGTTCCCTGTTACTCTTGCGTGTCCCGGCGTCCATACTATCGTATGCCTGATTGGTTATTCGTTTTGTTGTCGTTGTGTTATGTGGCCCCCAGAGCGGAGTATGCGGAGCGCTCTGTGCCCTATTCTGCCGCGTAGGTAGTTGCGGCATGCTGTTTGTGAATCTGTAAGGATTGTTAGAGACCGTTTAGATCGATAGCCCTCCGCTGCCGCTAGAGCGACGGCCGCTTCTTCAGCCTCGACTATCGTACAGTGTTTTAGTGATGCGCTGGTGATCTCGCGTAGGGTCGAGTCAATCACTGTTGTTACCGCATTGCTGTTGTGCTGCCCCGCTGTTCTGGTGCATGTGGCTGCGTCCACGAATACCGTCGTTTCTTGGGGTGCTAATGTCTTTTGTAGGTATTCAGCCCTTGCCTCTCTGCCTGCTTTGTGCAGGTTGGGATCCATGTTCCTGGGTATGGGCGTTACTTTTAGTGTTTTGCGATATTCGTCCGGGATTGTTTCTGTCCTCTGTATCTCTTGAATTTGATCGGTGCGGCCCATGCAGTTTCGTTAGGAGCTCCCTGCCAGGTGGGGTCTGCTGTAGTCTGCGCAGTTGGGAGACTAGTTGTGCTTCTCTCAATTCATCAAAAGTGTTGTGTAGTCCTAGGGCTAGGAGCTTTTCGGTTGAAGTGCTGTGAGGAAGGTGGAGTGCGGTTTTGTAGGCTTTGCGTAGGATCACGTCCGCCTGTTGTACCTCACTCTTGATGGGATTGCAGTAGGGGAGGCTGTATGTCACTCGGCTGACCACCAGGCTTCTAACCAGCTTGAGTGTGTCCTCCTCTCGCATGCCATGACGTTTGTGTGAGATGCGCTTGATCATGCGGGCCACTTGTAGAGTGGATGCTTTGAGTAGGGCGAGGGTGTGGGTGCAGCCTTGGTTTGACTGTATCCACATCCCCAAGATTCTGATGAGTGTTTTTTCTGGTATGGTTTGGTTTGGTTTGTGGGGTTTAACGTCCCAAAGCGACTAAGGCTATGAGAGACGCCGTAGTGGAGGGCTCCGGAAATTTCGACCACCTGGGGTTCTTTAACGTGCACTGACATCGCACAGTACACGGGCCTCGAATTTCTCCTCCAAAGAAATTCAGCCGCCGCGGCCGGGATCGAGCCCGCGTCTTTCGGGCCACTAGCCGAGCACCATAGCCACTGAGCCACCGCGGCGGCTCCTTTTTTTTTTTCTGGTATCGACTTCCCCTCGAGGTATACTTTTAACTTTAAGTCGTTGCTAGTGGGGACTGTGCGATTTTGTTTTCCTCTCC
This sequence comes from Amblyomma mixtum, assembly GCF_055824585.1. NCBI lineage: Eukaryota > Metazoa > Arthropoda > Arachnida > Ixodida > Ixodidae > Amblyomma > Amblyomma mixtum. Next base: position 187,465,617 of record NC_143014.1, on the reverse strand, counting down.
AAACTCTTAGGAGCTCGAATTTCTCGGTGGAGCATGCTAGCCCTCTTTCTCTGACGTAGTTCTGTACGCAGGTAGCTGCCTTTTGTAATTTCTCTTCTTTCTCTCCAAGCGAGCCTGTGTTGACCCAGATGGTGATGTCGTCTGCATACATGGCATGGTGTATGCCGTCGATTGCTTTTAACTGTTTTGCTAAGCCAATCATGGCTATGTTGAAGAGCGTAGGGGAGATGACCGATCCTTGAGGTGTTCCTTTGTTTGGAGTAAGGAATTTGTCTGATCTGAGCTCCCCCAGGCCAATCGTTGCCGTTCTGGAAGTGGGGCTCGGAACTCTCGCGAAAGTCTGCAGATGAAACCGAGCGTGCCCATAGTCCGTAGAGCAATGCGTTTAGTATAAGAGGAGAAGCTGAGGGTATGGTCGAAAAGTACACCGAGATCATAAATTTCATCAACCCGGGACAACGGCATACAGTTCACAGAATAAGAATACAGAAGGCGTTGCGTTTTATGCGTAAATGAGACAACCTTGGTTTTAGAAGAATTGACAGTCAGCCCATTCTTCGAGCACCAATTAAAGAAGGCAGATATGTCCGATTGCAATGACGAACAATCTTGAAAATAATGTATCACCTTGAAAATTTTAATAATAATAATAATAATAATAATAATAATAATAATAATAATAATAATAGTTTTATTTTCCGTCAGGCAATACAGTACATTTCCGGGCATGCCAAAGCCATCAGTGGCTTGTGCAAAACCCGGCAGCAGGCGGTAAATCTCTTATTTACATACTCAGAAAAATAATTTCAAATTGACAATGTAAAACGAAAAGGAATAATGATAATAGTAATAATAATAGTAATAATAATAATATAATAATAATGAAGTTTATTCTCAAATCTACAAACCGAATTACAGAAATCAGGCTCGCCTAAGTCATCACTGTGGCTTGTCACGCGAAACCTGCCAGTCGCCAACAAGACTTAGCCACAAAAACTGACCATTAGAGAGAAAAAAAGAATTACACTGAAACCAAGTTAATTGCGAACAATAATAATACAAAGCACTAGACAGGTTGAAAGCAAGAACAAGTTTCATAATGACACAGAAAAGAAAACGTGCAACCTATAATTATTTCAAGTATAATTCCTTCAGAGTTTTCCTAATGTCACATTTAGACTCATAGGAATTAATTTATGAAGGAAGAGCATTAAATATGTCTGGTACATAATAGGCCCGAGTATATCTGCCAAATATGGCACATGTGTGAGGAACTGAAAACGCGGATACATGATGTGAAGGTCGGCAAAACACAGTTGAGACTTTAAATGTATCGCTCCAGAAATGTTTGAGTACCACTCTCTGAACAAAAACTGATCGAAAATCGGGCATTCTTACCATCTGAAAAAGATCCACATCTTGTCGAGTATACATGTCATAAGTAACACTTTTTAACATATATTTTAATACCCTATTCAAACCCTGATGCCAGATACCACAATAAAGAATAAATGTTGTAATTTAATACCTAAGTATACTGTAAGCTAACGAACAGACCAACAGTTTCCTGACAAAAGAAAAACATTTTGATATGATGCAATAAAGAGGCGAGTTTATGAAATTTGGCACATAGGTAGAATAAGGGAATAAAAAAATTAAGACTGTAATCAAACCATGTAATCAAATACTTTAACAAATTCGAAATATTTATTGGAGGGCAAGAAGAATTGATATATCGAGATGTGCGCTAATAAAGTAAGAAACGAGATACTCTAGAGTGGGATATGAAAGCGAACTAACCTCTATCTAGAATGGTTAATATCCATCAAAATTCATATCAGTCCAGGCTACTAATTTCTGACGTCATTCTGAAGTATTGAGAATGCATACGAGAAATTCACGTATGTAGCTACAAGTCCAGTATCGCCTGCATATTGAAAGAGTTTGCAACTGGGCAGCACATTACACGTCTTTTAGCGTACACAATACAAAAGTAATGGATACAATATGGAACCATGTGGTACACCAGCCTTGAGAAAAAAACACTGGCGCTGCAAATGTTTGAAATGAATACAAGCTTGGAACGATCTGTAAGAAAATTATGCAACAACCGAAAAAAAAAGTTTACGAAAACTTAAACTGTAGAGCTTATCTAGCAATATATCATGACATACGCAGTCAAAGGTTTTTGCGACATCTAAAGAAAGTGCGCATGATAGATTTTTTTTTTAAGTGAAGAAAATAAGTGGTCACTCGTTTTTTCAAATAGAGCTTGAGTGCCCCCTTTTTCGATAAAACCGCATTTACATTTGGAAAACCCCTCGATTTGGAGATAAAGGTGTTTATTACTAAAAATATAAGTTTTTTCTAAATCTTTCGCTGAACTAGGCAGGATGGAAATGGGCTTGCAAGGGTGGAAGAGCGGGCTAGTTGGTAGTTCATCTTGAGGAAAAACACAGCGCACTCCTAAGACACGGACAAAGAAAGGCAAGACGATACAGCGCTGACTTCAACTGATTATTTTATTGTGGAGCAACATATATATACGTTCGAAAAGTGGGCGGGAAGACATGAGTAACATCTGCCGTGGTTGCACGCGACCGAAAGATAACAAACTACAATTGAAAACAACATGAGGGCAAGGGTGACCCTCGGAGGCAACAAAAAATGAAAACTAGACAAGATAAAAAGACAAGTGGAGGGGCGATTAAACGGATCACACTTAAAAGGATGACGCAAGCAGGCAGTACAAGAGACAAAAAACACTAGGTGATGACAACGAGTGAACAAAATGCACTAAAAGGCCAAAAAGACCATTAAAAAATTTTTAAAACCGATAAAAGAGCCAAAAGGGACGTTGAAAGCAGAAGACAGAAAACAACCTTGTCCAAAAGGTAAAAAAGGCTAAAAGACGTATTTCGGGATCCTACACATCAAAGTTGCTCTATGCCTGGCTCAAATAATCTAACTCACGTTTCGTTAGCGCTATCGAGGGTGTGCTAACACAATCTTCACCTAGCTTTAGAATGTGGGCGGCTTCTATAATTTCGCGTGTGGATTGATGCGCGTTTCTCGCGATGACCGAGCAGTCATGAAGGAAAGGCTCGCAGGAACCGGAGGAACACTTTAAACATTGAATACCCAGGTTTTGCTTGACGGTGTTAGAAACATTATTTGAGTGCTCCATAAGACGCTCATTGAGGCCTCAATGAGCGTCATATGGAGCACTCAAATAATGTTTCTAACACCGTCAAGAAAAACCTGGGTACTGTTTAAAGTGTCCCTCCGGTTCCTGCGAGCCTTTCCTTCATGACTGCTCGGTCATCGCGAGAAACGCGCATCAATCCACACGCGAAATTATAGAAGCCGCCCACATTCTAAAGCTAGGTGAAGATTGTGTTAGCACACCCTCGATAGCGCTAACGAAACGTGAGTTAGATTATTTGAGCCAGGCATAGAGCAACTTTGATGTGTAGGATCCCGAAATACGTTTTTTAGCCTTTTTTACCTTTTGGACAAGGTTGTTTTCTGTCTTCTGCTTTCAACGTCCCTTTTGGTTCTTTTATCGGTTTTAAAAACTTTTTAATGGTCTTTTTGGCCTTTTAGTGCATTTTGTTCACTTGTTGTCATCACCTAGTGTTTTTTGTCTCTTGTACTGCCTGCTTGCGTCATCCTTTTAAGTGTGATCCGTTTAATCGCCCCTCCACTTGTCTTTTTATCTTGTCTAGTTTTCATTTTTTGTTGCCTCCAAGGGTCACCCTTGCCCTCATGTTGTTTTCAATTGTAGTTTGTTATCTTTCGGTCGCGTGCAACCACAGCAGATGTTACTCATGTCTTCCCGCCCACTTTTCGAACGTATATATATGTTGCTCCACAATAAAATAATCAGTTGAAGTCAGCGCTGTATCGTCTTGCCTTTCTTTGTCCGTGTCTTAGGAGTGCGCTGTGTTTTTCCTCAAGATGGAAATGGGGTGGCTATTATGCACACATTTAGCAGCACCACCTTTGAGAGTTGTCGAACTACGGCTCTTTTCAACCGTGTAGGAATGCTTTCGCTTGAGATTATCCCGTTTAGGATTTCTAATGAGACCTTCAGAATGCCAGTATTCCCGTAGAGATCAAACATGCGAGTTTGTCGATTCTTGGTGAATAATGCTTTCAAAGCTGCCTAACAAAGAGTAAAGTTGTTCTTCCGTGATAGAGGGAAGGAAGGCGAATTCATTTAGCGGATTAATTGTGCTAGCAGTGTAACAAATTTGCTTGGACGCCCTAGAAAACTGAGCCAAAAATTTGTTAAAGTTTTTAACGACTGTTCATAAATGTGAATAAGAAATGTTCTAGATATCACTAGCCGTTATCCATTCGCTTCTGCCCGCAATTGATGGCCTGGGCATCCCCCTTTAGAGGGGTAAACACAAAACACTAGCACTGGACTGAGGTAACCACGAAGACAGCACAGGAAAAATATCGAACCACCTTTTCAGGCGGCTGTTTGAAACAGGGTACATCCCCGAAGCGCATAGCGGGATGTACATCGTTAGCAGGGTTTGATGATTAACCTCTCACCTCGTTTATAAGAGACCACGTTTTCTTGGCATACTTACAAGATTTATGGAAGCGTTTTCAATCTTCCGAACTATTGGCTGCCCGAATAAGGGCATTTACTTTATTTCGAGAAGTACTAAACTCGGTACGTAGAATATTATCACTGAGCGTACGTCTGCGACAATGTCATAGTAGGTGCTTTTCGCTGATAGCGGACAAAATCTCACTGATCTTCCGACGTTGATTAGAGCGGCTTTGGCGGACGTAAGCTTTCCTTTCATTGGATTTGTAAATAGTTCCTAACTAACGCGAAAGTTTAATGTGTAGTTCGGACCTATCGATGGTTTCAAGCATACCTGACCAGTCGAACAAAGCAACAACTTGATAAAAAGTAACAGTACCAGTAACAGACCGCAAGTGTTAGGTCTCGAATGTGACGAAAGAGAAGGAAAGCGCAACTGACAGGCAATAAAGTAATCGTCAGAAACTTTTTACTGTGATACTACGCCGTGAACTTTTTTCTGTGATTGCGGGTGTGCGGTGGCAGCACCCGCAATTTCCGTGCGGGGGCTGAAGGGATCAGTACAAGACTTTACTAAATGATTAAGAAGTAACTATTCCTTAGTTGGAATGTGAATGGAATGGTGCTTTCAAGGCCATGCTTTGCAATGATATCTAAGTAATCACACGTCGAAGGTGCTATGAGATTAAGAATATCTATAGTGAAATCGCCTACAAAGATATGTTAGAATCTAACGTCGACCTATGCAAATGTGCTTCAGCTCATTAAGAAACGAGGTCAGGCTGCTTGAAGGTGATTTGTATATTGCCAAAAGTGATATTTGGATAAACTGGTTTGAAATCTTCAGTGGCAAAGATTCCGCGCTAGAAAAATTGGCTGCTACCTGCTCCACGCTCGAAGTATCCTGCACAAAAACTGCTATCCCCCCGCCTCTTTGAGAGTCTCGAGAGAATCAGAAGGAAGCGAATCCTGGGATAGTGAATAAGTCGGTTTCAGCTGAGGATATATTTATTTCGGTAAGAATAAAAGCGTCTTTGTGTAAAATACAAACGTAAGTACTGTGGGGTTTACAATGGGGGAGATAAACACGTTCTCCCCGTTTAACCGCGGCTGAAACAGTTCAAAACCGCGCGGACCCCACCCCGTGGTCGCGTACGCTACTGAGCGCACGCCGACCACGGCGGGCCTTGCTCTGCGGGAACAAAGGAACGACACACTGGCTGACACAAACAAGGCATTTATTGCTATAGCAACAATAACGCCAGCTAGCAACAAAATACACTGAGGAATCGAGGAAGTCCGACTCACCAGCACGGTTACGAGCGAACGTTCGCCCGCTCTAGGGCATAGGGATAAACTCCGAGGTCGAGCGGGACGGGCTCGGCGGGAGTAAGTTCCGACCAAGAGGCGCCCGTCGACGAAGAGCGAAGCTGCGAGCGAAACGTCCGTTCGCTTCGCGGTGCCGAGGGAGAAGAGAGCGAGCCTTCCCCCGCGCGCGAGCGGCAAAACACGTCATCCGTGGCGCTGGTGTCGCTACGACGCGAGCGCCCTCCCCTGTTAGTTAAAGTAACCAAAACTGAGAAGAGCGCGTTTCGGAGGAGCTAACAACAGTGGGGTGTGCGATGCGGGAAAGCGAACGCAGGGGACGAAGGCGTCCCCACAGTACAAAAGAAGTCCCAACGCTTTCGCAAACTGCGGGTATTAACGCGAACTGTATTAACTGCTGATGGAAGGTAAAAATTAGGATCAAATGTTGGAAATTAAACCAAACTTTCGCACACAGCTATGATGTACACTACAAACATATCTTGGCAGTGAAAGATACGGCGCTATCAACGGTTACGTTAAGCGCACTAGACCATTCACGTGGTTTACACGAATCAAGGAAGCGCCATCCTCTTTCTTTGCGAACACATTTCCGTCTTTGGCTCAGGCATACTTATAATCCTTTTCCTTTCCTCTTATCCTGCTAGGCAAAATAGCTCCCGGTTTGCTGCTGTTAGGTTCTCATTGAAAAAAAAGTCCGCATAAAGTCTGCACATATGCACAAGTTCTTCAGCTCATGACGACAAGCCATTCAAGTTTCCTTCATGGATATCTAGTCAAACTCAACCAGAATGACCGCAATTTTGTCTTTTGATGTTCATTTTTTTGGCAAGATTAGCCACAGCAGCGCACAGTCCCCCTTGGGAGTAGCAGGGAGTCCGTGAATGTCCAGGTTTGGACGGCGACTGTACTGCTGCTGTTTATTCATCTAAACTTTCAATGCTTCAATCTTGGTCTCCTGCTCCTACAGTTTGAGCGTGAGTGACGAAACCTCACGAGTTGGCTTGTCAGATTTCGTTTTCACTTGCGTCTATCCTAACGAGAAAACTGTCGCACTTGGATGGAATAAATCTGCACCTCGTTGCAGTCTGCACAGGACGTCGGTGGCGTAGCGAAGCCACTTCATCATCATCATCATCAGCCTGACTACACCCACTGCAGGGCAAAAGCCTCTCCCATGTCTCTCCAATTAACCCTGTCCTTTGTCAGTTGCCGCCACTGTATCCCCGCAAACTTCTTAATCTCATCCGCCCACCTAACTTTCTGCCGTCCCCTGCTACGTTTGCTTTCTCTTGGAATCCACTCCGTTAACCTTAAGGACCAGCGGTTATCTTGCCTTCGCATTACATGCCCTGCCCAAGCCCATTTCTTCCTCTTGATTTCAACTAGGATATCATTAATCCGCGTTTGTTCCCTCACCCACCCCGCCCTCTTCCGATCTCTTAACGTTACACCTATCATTTTCCTTTCCATAGCTCGCTGCGTTGTTCTTAACTTAAGCTGAACCCTCTTTGTTAGCCTCCACGTTTCTGCCCCATAGGTGAGTACCGGTAGGATACAGCTGTTGTATACTTTTCTCTTCAGGGATATTGGTAAGCTACCATTCATAATCTGAAAGAACCTGCCATATGCGCTCCACCCCATTCTTATTCTTCTAGTTATTTCCCTCACATGATCCGGATCTGCGGTCACTACCTGCCCTAAGTAGACATAATCTCTTACTACTTCCAGCACCTCGCTACCAATTGCGAACTGCTGTTCCCTTGCTAGGCTATTGAACATTACTTTGGTTTTCTGCATGTTAATTCTTAGCCCCACTGTTCTACTCTGCCTGTCTGACTGATTGATCATGCTTTGCAGTTCTTGTCCTGAGTGGCTTAGCAAGGCAATGTCATCAGCGAATCGCAAATTACTCAGGTATTCTCCATTAACTCTTATCCCCAACTGTTCCCATTCTAGTCCCCGGAATACCTCCTGTAAACAGGCCGTGAAGAGCATTGGCGAGATCGTGTCCCCTGCCTGACACCCTTCCTTATTAGAATTTTATTGCCAACTTTATGGAGGACTGTGGTAGCTGTGCAGTCATTACAGATATCTCCTACACCCTGATTCTGTAGTGCCTGCGTGACTGCTAAGGTTTCCACTGAGTCAAATGCTTTCTCATAATCAATGAAGGCTATCTATAGGGGCCGGTTATATTCTGCGCAGTTCTCTATCACGTGACTGGTGGTGTGAATATGGTCTATTGTCGAGTGATCCTGCCTGATCATTTGGTTGATTTACCTTTGCGTATTGGAATTTTATTGCTGACTTTATGGAGAACTATAGTAGCTGTGCGATCGTTATATATATCTTCCAATATTTTCACATAGCACTCTTCCACACCCTGATTCCGCAATGCCTGCATGACAGCTGAGGTTTCCACTGAGTCAAATGCTTTCTCATAATCAATGAAGCCTATATATAGGGGTAGGTTATATTCTGCGCATTTCTCTATCACCTGATTGATAGTGTGAATGGGGTCTGTTATCGAGTATCCTTTACGAAAGCCTGCCTGATCATTTGGTTGACTAAAGTCCAAGGTTGTCCTGACTCTATTAGCGATTACCTTAGTAAATACCTTGTAGGCAACGGACAATATGCTGATCGGTCTGTAATTCTTCAAGTCGTTGACGTCTCCTTTCTTATGAATTAAGAAAGCCACTTAAAGGTGCACTGAAGAGGAATCTGAACTTGTCTTTTTGCCGCGGGAACTCGATCTACACGTTCCGAGCTTTCTTAGAAACTGCGATTTACTGCCCTGTGTGGCCGATTTCCCCAATTAAATCGAATTAACGTCCGGCTCCCGCCTTTTTTTTTTTTTTTGAATTCTGCCTCGTACGGTGGGCGGAGTCGACCAACGCGTGGAGCGCCTTTCACCCAGTCCCGTGGCGGCTTGCCGCTCTTCCATCGGCGGAGTAATACGTAGTAGTCCGTAGTAGCAAATAGTCCGCGCGTATTTTTATTTCTTCGGGCTTATTTTGCGGCTATATTATCTGCGAATGAAACTATTTATTCATGGAAACCTAAAGAACAAAATAAAGCGAAAGCAAAGCCTCCACGGGACTGGGTGAAAGGCGCTCCACGCATTGGTTGACTCCGCCCACCGTACGAGGCAGAATTCAAAAATAAAGGCGGGAGCCGGACGTTAATTCGTTTTAATTGGGGAAATCGGCCACACAGGGCAACGAGTCACTGTTTCTAAGAATGCTCGGAATGTGTGGATCGAGTTCCCGCGGCAAAAAGACATGTTCAGAATCCTCTTCAGTGCACCTTTAAGACATAAAAAACCTTCTAGAGATACAGAAAACAAAACCCTGTAGAGCATTCGGCGGCAAGTAGAAAGAAAGTAGCGAAGTTCCTTAGCTCACGTGGGCAGATACGAATGTCAAAGTGGGGCAAAGAACTGCCGCCGTCTGCGAAAGGCTGGGACTCAGTCCGGGTTTTTAAAGGCGACACTCAGACGACCAGCAGCCCTCTGAAGCCCTGGCTTGTCGAAGGGGCGATTTTGCTTCTGCAGGCTTGATGCCGCCGTATGAAAACCTTGCGATTATCGCTCTTGGATGCTGACAGTTGATGGCTGGACGAACCGGCATGTAGACGGTGAAGAGACCCCCGGTACACGCATCTCGCACGGGCGCCCTGGGCGGGATGCATCGTTCATTCTGCAGTCATTATCGCATGCCAGCTAGCGCTGATTTTTTGGGGGTTACCAGTGCGTAATCACTAATCCCATTTTTTTTTTTCACAAACCCTTGTCTCACGCTAGTTTTGATTCCATATAATAGACGTGTAATGCGCAATAGAGAGAATAGCCACCCGAAATAGTGACTTCCAATTAGGCGGTGTTTTCACACCGTGCTGTCACAGTAAATGGCATGCGCTCAGCGTAGCGGAGTGGTGACCCGTGTGCAGCGCCTTCGCCGCCTCCCTTTCGTTGCTCGGCAGCAGTTCTCTGTCGCCGCCGCCGCGGGAAGAGAGAGGCACTGTCCACCCTTCCGTACCGCCGCAAAGTAGACGATGCTATCGGCCGGACGCGAACGCAGGCTTTCACCCGCGGACGGGCGAGTGGCTGGCGGCGCGAGCGCTATCGGCACCTGCTGGTCTTAACTGTGCCTCCGGCGAGGGCTCGCCGCTTGCTAAGACGTATTGATCACTCTCTTGACCCACATAGCCATGCGAAGTCACGCTTTGTGGCGCGCGCACTCGGGGGCTTGGCCTTTCCTCGTTTGTTTTGCTAATGTTTCTCATTTCTTTTCAATACCCTCGCCTTTTTTTTCTACTCGCTCGCACTCGTATCTAATATGTTAATGGGTACACTCGTGTTTGCGGCGTGGAAAAAAAAAGGACTGAGCATTGTGCAAGGAGTACAGGTGCGTTGGCTTTGAAGCTGCCGACTGTCTGTAGTTGATGATCTCGGAAGACAATTCTGAAATCTACAGCCCGGGAACACGGCACCAATGTAACGGGGACGGATGCAGACAAAGCCTCGCGCACGTTCGCCAACACTGCCTGCGTACGTGCGCGCGAAGGCTACACTCTCGCCGAATAAAAAGTGTCATTAAAGCGAAAAGCGAAAAAAAGTGATCACTTTTAAAATCCTTTACGCATTGTAGCCATTTTCACTGTTTACTGTTCGTATGAGCGCTCGTGCATTTTGTACTGTGCCGCGCATACGCAGTAAGCTGCCTCTGTGAAATCTGACAGCGAGAACGCAGTTGTCACAGCCCAGCGGCAATATGGCTGCGCGTAGCAGAGAAAAGTTTAAGAGGTGCATACACGCGGTAGCTTTATGAAACATGAGCCATTTGTTTTTTGTTTGCTTAAAAATGCTTCATGTTCCGGCGCTTGACACCGCTCCCTACTGGCCATCTTTGACACGGTGCGCCCAAGTTGCGGCCGCGATGGCAGTTTGCTCTTCGGGTTTCGCGCGCTAGCTCCAGGGCATGAAAACAAACACAGTCTAGATTTATACACAGCTTTATATTTACAGAAGCTGAGGCATTTTTGTTTATTTTCACGCACTGTCCCTTTCTGTTTCACATTTTTCGCGTATACACGGCCGTTTAACAGGTAATTACCTCCGTACATATCACCATTATACGCTCTTCATGCTGTGAACTTTGTCGGTCCCTTTGTAGTGCACTGAACTTGAGCATTTAATATCTTGCAGCAATACTCGTTGATGCACCATAACCCAAATGAATGCCCATTTGTTATTCCTTTCTTTATTTTTCTTCTTCCTCAATTCTTTTAATTCTTTACTTTATAATTTCGTGCGCCTCTCTGCTTCCGTCTTTCTTCGCTTTTTCCCTTCCACACGCAGAGTAGCATGTGAGTGAATATTTCATGCCAGCTAAAATCTTTGCTTTTCATTAATGGGTTTCCCTCTCTCGATCAATTATATCAGCATGCGTCATGGACCGAAAGCGCACGCGCATTTTCCTTGATCACCTCAACGCCATTCAGCCCTCAATCAACTTTACTGTTGAGGAAGAGACCGACGGCTGCCTTCCGTTCCTCGACGCTGTGGTAACACGTACTCCGACTGGTCTTAGTTTTAAAAACCGATGCATTCAGGAAGATACCTAAATTTCAATTCAGCGCACCCAGTCAGTCACAAGCGGTCAGTGGTTGCATCTCTAATCAACCGCGCCAGGGAAGTCTGCAGTGAAGACGCAGCCCTACAACACGAAATGAAGACCGTGGAAAATGACTTAAAAAGAAACGGCTACCCGCTTTCCTTCATTCGGAACACGAAAAGAAGATTGGCGCCATCGAAGAAGCCTACTGCCAGGGAAGACGAAAGTGCCGACGCACCGAAACCAAAGCGAGCCCCTATGCCGTATATCAGGGACCAGCGAGGCGCTGGCGCGGATGTTCCGCAAGCACGGCGTCCATGTTGCACATGTACCAACGAGCAAGATAAGAAATGAGCTGGTAAACGTGAAAGATCAGCTCCCTCGTGCAAAGTTTCCCGGCGTAGTTTACAAAATCGCCTGCGCCGACTGTTCATCAGTTTACACAGGCGAAACAAAAGATCTCACGAGACGCCTGAAAGAACATCAGCACGACGTACGAAGAGGAAAAGCGACAACGAACGCAATCGCGGAGCATGCGCAAGAGACTGGCCATGAAATTAACTGGGACGAAGCAGATATAGTGACAACAGAAAAGAATGTATCAGCCCGCCGAAATCTCGAGTCACTAATAATCCTGACTACGCCTTACACAATAAATAAGAATGATGGCACATTGCACCCTATCTACGCTAAATGTCTGAAAACGATACTAACCGCTACAAAAAGCCCGGGACGACGAGCCGGTTGCTCATTGTGAACAAGGGAGCCGTAGCGCTCCCGAAACGTCATTTTTGTTTTTTGTTTGACCATGGTCAGTGACCAGTGAATCTCATCAAGCCATGATTCCTGACCAGACGGTATGCCGTCGAACCCTTGACTACATGATGATGATGATGAAAAAGTTTATTAAAGCCTTAGTTGAAGGGAAGACTGATCGGGTCCCTAGTCCGGGACGCCGTTGGTGAAAGCCGCTGCCCGTGCTCTGGCGACGAGGGCTCGTTGTTCCTCGAGGTCCGAGCTGGACAGGGCCGCCTCCCAGCCCTCCCGCGTTGGCTGATTTATGATCTCAATGCTGTCATTTTTCTGACAAGCCCATACCATGTGGTACAAGTTTGCCTTCTGGCCACAAAATTTGCACTGTGCCGAAAAGGACTCGGGCTCAATGGCGTGAAGCGTAGCTGGGTTATTGAAAGACATAGTTTGTAGCCTGCGAAGGTGACATTCCTCTGATTTACTGAGACCCTTAGCGGGCCTCGGGAGTGTCTGCCTTTCAAGGCGCAAATGTTGCAATATTTCTGAATATGTCGTTAGCGGAGAGGGGGAGCCAGAATCAGGAAGGGAGGACGTAGAAGGATGCCGGGGAAGAAAAGCTCGGGCCGAAGCGTGTGCGCGCTCGTTTCCTTCAACTCCCTGGTGACCTGGTACCCATATTAATTCCTTCCGTTCAGCTGAAGTCCTACATTGACTAAGAATTTTGCAGGCTAGCGGCGTGATTCTGCCACGCATATAGTTTCTATAAGCCGCCTGGGAATCTGTAACTATGTATTTAGATTCTGAGTGCGTTGCCGCAAGGGCTATCGCTACTTCCTCCATAGCCTGTGTATCCCCGTTACGAACTGAAAGCCCGTCCACGACTTGCATTTGGTGCACCACTGAGATTGTTGATATTCCTTGTACAGGACCCGCAGCGTCCACGAAGAAGGCTCCTTCTTTTGTTGAATAGCACTCGTTCATCTTCTTGCTCCTCGCCACTCGTCTAGCATGATGATGCTCCGGGTGCATGTTTTTGGGAAGCGGAAGCGTAAGGAATTTGCTCTTCCACTCTTTAGGTATATCTTGTCTCCCAGCCACTTGCTGCGGAAAGCTAATATTTAAATCTTCTAAGACCCTGCGGCCGGTCGTAGTTGTGGCCAGTCGCACTACCTGGCTTGTAAGATGGGCGCTAATCAATTCATCAGCCGTGTTGTGTACCCCTAGTTTTAGTAGACGCTCCGTAGATGCTTTCATGGGTAGGCCGAGTGCCTTCTTATAAGCCGTTCGAATGATAACGTCCAGGTGGTTTAGATCGGTCTTCCTCAAACGAAGGTACGGGGCCACGTACACTATCCTGCAGATGACAAAGGCCTGTATTAGTCGAAGGGTATCCTGTTCTTGCATGCCGTTTTTCTTGCTTGTGATCCGAGATATCATACGGATGACTTGTTCGCACACCGTTCGGAGCTTGGTGATAGCTGCTGCGTTCACACCCTTGTTGTTAATGAGCAGCCCCAAAATCCGTATTGTTTCCACCTCGGGAATAGGTGTATCACGGACCGAGATTTCCAGCGATGCAGTATCCCCCTTCCCTCGCAGGACGAGGAGCTCCGACTTGTCCGGGGAACAGCGCAGTCCGCATTCTTCAGCATACTTTTCAACCGTACTGGCAGCCTCTTGGAGGGCCTCCTCCATCTGTCCCATGTTTCCCTCCGTTGTCCGTTGTCCCGTGTTTCCCTCCGTTGTTGTGACTACATGAAGAAAAAAACTATGAGAATACTTAATTATACATTACGTGGGGAGAATGCGATATCATTAGAATCAGCTCATTTTATGACAAACCGCAACGCCGGCATTTTTCTGTGTTGAGGATTCTGTTTGCGGCAGTGCAGGTGGAGAGAGGGGGCGACGAGAGGTGGCACGTCACGTGACCTTATGACGTCGTAACTGTCTCGACCAATCAACGAATTTTAACGCCGGGTATTTTTCCGTGATGACGTTTCTATGCTACCACGTTAAAATGTACTTCCACTTACCCTATAAGGTTGTTGACCGCACTTGCTTATCTTTATTCTCTCAACATGTACTAGTCGTGTTTCCCTGTTTTAAACCCTTGGCTTCCGTTGTTTGAAGTGAGACAACGTACGCAATGCATATTGCGCGCAGATATACGAGAGGCATTCGATACATTTTTTTCTACTGGTCTATATCCAATTTATTAAGTGATGATATCGAAATAAGTTGCATTGAACTAAAAGTTTGGAACGTTCCGATTCCCAGCAGCCCACCACTCTTCGCTGTAGTCTTCCATTTTATAGCCTTACAAATTTCCTGTTTCCAATTCCTCGCGCAGTGCCAAGGAACTCAGAAGTAACCATTGGGTATGTTTGTTTGCTTGACCTTACCTGCGTTAAACGAAGTTTCGCCTTTGGGCCTTCTCACCACTGGCGTCAGGATTCTGAGGCGAGTGACGAGGAGACTCTACGGCAGTGCCACTGAAGCACCCAAGTGCGCGTCCGACTAGTTGGCGCGAACGTAAGCTATCCGCTTCTAAAATGTAGTTACTGCGCTATTACGCACTCATTCCCAGGACACGATGGCGCAAAGAAAGCTTCCGGCAGGGTTTCGGGCACAAGGAACCAGCGAGAGCTCTAGGATTTCGGTTGCTGCGTTGTTCGCGCGCATTCAGTGTTCGCGCTGTTTCGCGTTTCAGCTTGCGACTTCCCCTTGCGTGCTCTTGCGCGATACCCATCTGCGGAGGATTCACGATATCAGTGATATCCGCCCGGCGCCTTGCATCTAACCCCCCTGCTTCTTGTTGCACCTTCGCGATACCAGCGGCACTTTTAACCTAACCCGAACTCGGGCACGGCGTCTGCCCAATAAATTTTTGGAAGCGGTCATCGACAACGCTATCTGGCGGACCCGATCAGGAGGCACCCCCGTTGTGCGCACCCGCCGCGCGTAAAGCCACGCGTGCTCCAAGGGTCGGCGCTGACAAATGGTGCCAGCTCGGTGGCCCCCATTGTGGCGCGCCCTTTTCCCGCACGGCTACCGTGCGCGCAGCCCGGAAACCGGGCGCTTTCGCCGCGCAGTGCGCATCGTGACGAGCTGGCTGGGATCGCTGTTGTTCTGTGGCGTTGCACCGGTTGAGCAGCAGAGACTGTTTTCTTACCCGCAAGGCGGCAATGAGGTTGAATGAATGGCACTTTCGGCAAAAGAAAAGAGGGCCAATCGATCGACATTCAAGTTAACAATGTGAAAGTGTCGAGTGATATTATTTATCACTTATCATAAGTTTTTGGAGTATTCATAGCAGATTACGCGGCGTTCTCGTTCATCAGATTTTGCATCGAAAGCTGAATGTGGGTGGCGCTGTACTCTGCACGTGCGCGGGCCCATTCAAGCACGGTACGTAGAGAGAGGGCTACTATACATGTGAAATCCAGAAGCGGATAGCGAGATAGAGAGAATGGGTTCGGAAAGGAAAGGGAGTTCGCCCGGCACATATAACTGCTCACCGAATTAAGTGGTATCACCGCAACTGGCAACAGCGCCAGGTTGAGGTAGTGTCGCGACAGGCTTGGTATAGGTGGATAGAGGGATGACAAATGCGGAGGCTATTTACAAGTGGTGCTGTAGAGCGGGGATTGATCGCCACCCACATCGTATGATGCGAACGGAGTGACGCCAGTACTCCCGAATGAACCTCCGGCTTAGTGTTCTTTCCCTCATAAGCGATGTGAAATCCGGCTGCTGCTGCATAGGCTTGACACCTTCGAAGCTTCCAGTTGTCGCTGAATTTCGTGTTCCACTGTGGTAGTTGTGACGTCATTTAAAAAAAAAAAACATATCGCAAGGAGGCACTGTCTTCCGTCACAGAAGTAGTAACGATGTTCACACAAACATGATATGTTATACCTGCTTGGGAGCTTTCAGTTTGCTAGCCGGGAACGTTTCGACTAGAGGATTTGTTCACTTTACGTTTGATTGTCAAGAACCCCATCTTCCCGCCCTCTCTCTACCGTGCTTGACAGCTTGTTTCATATGGAAGAAATGCGCACGTAGACACCTTGAAGGCATGCTGGTAATAGTCGTCCAGTTATATCGAAGACAGCAACATCGGTGCGAGCGCTACGCAGTGAAGACTGGGGATGGTCCGTGATCATTCATCCCAGCTGCCATGACACGATGATGACAAGTGACCCGGGGCGAATATATAGGTGCGCGTCGGAAGGCAGTGACCGTGGTGCGAGGCGCACTTCTTCGCATATGGCGCGTTGTGCAGTGCTCGCGGGTTTTCCGGCGTCCATTTCAGGGTTTCGCAAACAGAGCGAGAGGAGGTGGTGAAAAAAAAAAGAATTCTCACCCAAACCACCCAACGGCCCCCGTACTGGCGGCCTAGAGAATCGGACACCGGCTGGCTGGTCGGCATGGCGTGCGAGCGTGGACCGTGCCACGTCTCCGGCGGCGGCAGCTCAAGCGGGTCAAGTGTGTGGGCGAGCCTCGGTGCCGAGGCGGCCGTTCGGATCGTGCACGCGACGGTTCCTCGCCACACCGCCGACAGCTGCCGGTGGGCGCCGGAGGCGTTGGACGCCGCTGCCTGTACGCCTCGGATCGCGCATGTATACGTGCTTCCGCGTGTCCCTGCACTTGTTGCACTCAGCTGAGGAACCGTGGGCAGGTCTGTTTAGTGGAGTGTTGGGGTGATAAACAAAAGCTACGAACAGCGCGGTCGGCGCCTCTCATTTCTAATTTTTTTGCTTTCTTTGAGTAACGTCGATTGATAGGGCTTCTTCTTAGCAAGGATCAACTTATTAATTGAAGTGTTGGGCAGAAACGACATCAATAGTTTCCAAAAAAGTTTCTGCGAATATTTGAAATTTTATGGTTTGGTTCTGTGGGGTCTAACGTCCCAAAGCAACTAAGGCTATGAGAGACGCCGTAGTGAAGGGCTCCGGAAATTTCAACCACCTGGGGTTCTTTAACGTGCACTGACATCGCACAGTACACGGGCCTCTAGAATTTCTCCTCCAAAGAAATTCTAGCCGCCGCGGCCGGGATCGAACCCGCGTCTTTTGGGTCAGCAGCCGAGCACCATAGCCACTGAGCCACCGCGGCGGCTGAAATTTTATGATAGCGATTGGAATATTCATTAGTTCGATTCGCTGAACGAATGAAATGGTGCGTTCTAAAAATTATTCGAAACGAATCAAATGCGCTGTAAAGTTTTCGAATAGTTTTCGAATAATTGGCACGAAGTTCGAATAAGGCTGGACGTAGTTGGTCCACTCGGGAAAAAGGGTTCAGCGTCACCGCGGCGGCCGCCGCGGTGGCTCAGTGGTTGTGGCGCTCGGCCGCTGACCCGAAAAACGCGGGTTCGATCCCGGCCGCGGCGGTTGAATTTCTTTGGAGGAGAAATTCTAGAGGCCCGTGTGCTGTGCGATGTCAGTGCACGTTAAAGAACCCCAGGTGGTCGAAATTTCCGGAGCCCTCCACTACGGCGTCTCTCATAGCCTCAGTCGCTTTGGGACGTTAAACCCCATGAACCCATCATAATTTTTAATCCGAACAGGTGGCGGAGATCTCGTAAGCACAGGGCGCCAGAGATGGGGTGGTGATGATGGTGAGTGAGCGACTGAGCATCTGGTAATTGTCGTAGAGCCACCGTACTCATCGCTATAATCATCAGGGGGAAATTACTATGGAATGCTCTTTTTTGTGTGTGTGTGAGGCGCTCCGTGATTTTCTTCTTTGTTTTCCTACGTGTTATTGGGTTGACTTTTATCGTTTACGTCACGTCATGTGCGTGAATGAGCGGCATGCTCTTTTTGCGATGTGTGTGTTGGGTAGGGGATGGGGGAGGCTGTTGATTCCCAGTGCGTCCAAGACAGCATATATGTTGCTTCATTTGACAGCGGGTGCGCACTGCACGCAACCAGGAGGAATTGCGAGAAATAGTTATCGCCACATAAATTTCTCGCACCAAGGGATCAACGATAATTTCTTCAACCAATAAAGATACCTTGATGCGCGACACTGATCTTTTTTTTTTTTTCGGCTTTCTCGGTGATTCGACATTTGGTTAAATCGGACATTTTCTCATGTCCCGTAAAATCTGAATTAACGGAGTATTACTGTATATCGCTTTTAAAATTTACACATGCTCGAAAGTGTGATGCGATGGACTGCGCCAGCAGAATGCGCTTTTAGGATGATGATTTTCCATTTGATGCTTTTCTACTGGACGCTTTACGATTTGACGCTTTTCCTTTTTGCAACATCCAATTTCCTGATAGTTGCGCCAATTAATTTCGCTTCACTTCGGCTGGCTTTATGGCTCGCTAATTATTTTTTATGTGTTGTACATTTTTTGCATCATAATCATTTCGCCTTACTTGCCACGCCGCGTTGGATCAGCGGATGACGTGCGCCCACTTTCGGCGCCGCTTTCCCTCTCTCCGCACTCGCCGCTCTCTTGCGGGCGTTGCTGCTGCCACCTCTCCGCCTCCGCTGATGTAGACTTTCCCTCTGTCCTCTCGTCGGGGATGGTACTCGCGCTCTTCTTCACTTGGCGGTGACATGATGACTTGAGAACTCCGTTTAACCCGCCATGCAACATACGAGAGGACTGCAGTAACGCGGAAATTTGAGCTAGTTGGTTCATGTTCGAAGCTTTTACCAGCGCTGCAACAGGGGACAGGGAACAAGAAGAGACGGAAGGACAAGCGCTACTAACAACTGAAAGTTTTTGAAACATACAAGGGTAATATACTCTCATGACAACCAGAAGCCCATGCGCCACCCTTTCCGAGAAAAACATAAAAGATACTGCTATGAATCCAAATATGACAATTCACATTCAGGGATGATTCATGGAACGCTTGTCCTTCCGTCTCTTCTTGTTCCCTGTCCCCTGTTGCAGCGCTGGTAAAAGTTTCGAATACGAGAGGACCTGGCATCGTCTGCATGTGCAATCAGTTCGCGTCTTCACGGAAGTTTCTGATAATTGCTCTGGGACTGCGCACAGACTCGTAAAGGCTGCACCCAGAACGTCCCACCTCTAACAATATTGCTTTTTGAATGCAGAAAGGCGTTTGGGACTCGCACGCCACATTTTCACGTTTACACTTTCGCGTCTGCCCTGGAGAGCACCTGTATGACAATAAAGCTCACTTGTATAGACACTCCATATCCAAGCTTTCGTGGATAGTTGAGAGTTTGGTTTGGTTTGGTTTGGTTTGGTTTGGTTTATGGGGTTTAACGTCCCAAAGCGACTAAGGCTATGAGAGACGCCGTAGTGGAGGGCTCCGGAAATTTCGACCACCTGGGGTTCTTTAACGTGCACTGACATTGCACAGTACACGGGCCTCTAGAATTTCTACTCCAAAGAAATTCAACCGCCGCGGCCGGGATCGAACCTGCGTCTTTCGCATCAGCAGCCGAGCACCATAACCACTGAGCCACCGCGGCGGCGGATAGTTGAGAGTGGGCATGCCTTTATGGGCGTTCGTCGCGTGCATGGCCATGCAGGTGGGAGCATACGTAGGTTATTCATGTTCAGGCAGAGATTTAGAGAAGAGAAAGTTGGAGTGAAAGAAGGAAAAAAAAAAGTCTTGGTAAGATGCCTGTGCTTCGATGGGGCGCAGTATAATACATCATAAAATGCGTTTCTGCAGCAGTTTCAGCCAGAGTCTCACTGTTGTATTTGCATTTCTCTCTCTCACACATCATCTGCAAGGTGATTTTGGGCCTTGGACAAGTGCCGTGCCAGCTTTACGCCAGACGAAAGCACTGCTGACTTCTTTTTAGAGTCACATGACTAATCTCTATCCTCTGAACAACATTGAGGTGCGCTGTGCGAGTGCGTGTGTGAGTGTGTGCGCATTGTGTGTCAGCCTTTATCACTTTTATCTGGCGTATCTAGGAACATGACTAGAACATTAGACCTCTCGCTCTCTCAGTAATGACCACACAGCCTTTGACCTTATGTCAGTGGCTGTTTTTTTTTTGTTTTATAAGTCACAATGCCCTCGGAGACAAACTCCGAATAGATCGCAATCCTCGTTGTTGGCCCCCGCTGCCATTTAACCGGGAGCGAGGCGAAGAGCTGGTATAGCAAAACGTTCAGTTGGGCGAGTTGGTAGATATTCATGATTTGAACAGCGCGAACTACAAGGGACAAGAAAAGAAGGCCCGAGCACCTGACGAATGTTGCGTTTCATGGTTTTTAGTTTTTTTATGTTGTTTCTTCCCTTTGATTGTTTCTTCATATAAGAAGGTTTCAGTGAATAAACCTTTTAGTTGCGAGTCAGCGCTCGTCCTGTGTCCCTTCTTTTCTTGTCCCTTGTAGTTCGCGCTGTTCAAATCATGAAGAGCTGGTAGAGCGGTCAGTCCGCCGTTGTTGATGGACCTATTTCATTTATGCGTACCTCACTTCTTATGGTCATGCTGGGGAACACTGTCTTATCTGTGACTTTGCGCTACAAGTTATGAATAATTCACCCACTAGCCGGATCTTGCAGGTTGCGATAATACTGCATGTGTTATTCGTATGTGTGCTTCTGTGTAATTAGCTGCGTATTTTTACGTGTCCGCAGAGCCCCTTTGATTCTTTTTTTTTAACTGTTCCTGCTTCTTAAGTGCGTTTTCTTAAACGTCTATTTTACGTACCTGA
This sequence comes from Amblyomma mixtum, assembly GCF_055824585.1. Taxonomy (NCBI): domain Eukaryota; kingdom Metazoa; phylum Arthropoda; class Arachnida; order Ixodida; family Ixodidae; genus Amblyomma; species Amblyomma mixtum. Next base: position 187,444,673 of record NC_143014.1, on the reverse strand, counting down.
AATGTACAAGTAGAGCGCTCAAATGAGAGCCGGCTTTTGGCCTGAAATAGCAGCGGGGCCGCCAGAGACATAACCGTATCAGTATTGCGCTTCGGTCGTCGCAATCAGCTGTGTCTTGCTGAACGCACCCTTCAGCGTAGATTTCTTTTCGCTGCCCCCCTCCCCTCTCCGCCCCCCTTTCCTTTCAACCAAACTTGTCCAGTGTCATCACCTTGCCCTTGTTTCCGAGAGGGTTTACCTGCCTGCCGGCTTTTCCTCGTCGCCGGAACCTTCCGCATTTGGCCGCGCGTATCATGCGCGGTCTGGTACTGACTGGCCTCCAGCTGCAGTGGCCGCGCGGGGCGGCAGAAGAGGAGGCGAGCCGCGTCCGAGGCCCTCGCATGCGGCGACGGCGGCTGTCCTTGCCTCCGCAGATACGCAGAGGCGCGGCGTCGTCCTCGGCGTGCTCTACATTGCACCTGTCGGGTCGATGGGCCTCGCCGCCGGCGCACGTGTTCGGCGATCGCCGTGACCGCGTCCGGCGGCAGCAACACGCGCCAAATGAGAGGAGAATGGGTAATGAGAAAACGCTAGATGGCTACACGCAGTCTGGGGGCGACCGCCGCGCGATATGGAGCACGGACGATTGCCGTTTCACGGCCTTCGCACCTCCCTCCGGACGCGTTCGCCGCGAGTCAGCGACCACGCGCTTGTTTGCGAAGCCGCGACCGTTTCTTCGTCCTACCGCGCGAAGCCAGCAGCAGTGAGATAAGCTTTATTACCACGAAGTTTCACGAGTGGGATTATCAGAACTCAATCACGCAGAAAAGCTTGCTAGGAAACGTTAACCTGCGGTTTTGTTAGGCTCGCTGCAAATGTTTCCAATACTTTTTTCCCCTCATCTATACAGAGAAGCTGGTTTAATTCTTGTTTAATTACACGTGCACTGACTTGCAATATTTCTTGCACTGCACCACTGGCATCCCGGATTGTCGGCGGCCCCGATGTGACACGCATGACACTTAACGTTGTAAATTATTATTATTATTATTATTATTATTATTATTATTATTATTATTATTATTATTATTATTATTATTATTATTATTATTATTATTATTATTATTATTCTGCTGTCAGCGAGAAGTAGAAGTCTGCTTGATGTGGTGTGCAGAAATTCGGAAAGCGCGCGTCGCGTGTCATCTAGCACATCATCTAAGACCTATCTTTTATTCCATGCAAATTAACGCCTCTCTACGAACACTTCCATGCCGTCTGTGCCACTGTTCGCTCCTAAGCTCCGACCTCTGGTAACTGTGCTCGTTTCTTTGAGGTTGGTGTGAATGCGCGCGGTGCGGTGAACAATATAGCCAAGATCCGGGCCACTACTGAAGTTGCACCTCGCAGTTCTGTCATAGCGCGCGCGAACGCAGAGAGCGCAGGCGCTGTCCGTATGTACGCGGCTGTGATCTAAATATCGCGCGGGAACATTTGGGAACGGCGCCAGCAGCTGTGCCGTATGAGCAAGCTTGTGTGTTTTTCCGAACGATAATCGACTGACGAACCTATTCTTGAAGCTGCACGGGAGACATAATGCCACCTTCTCAGAATTCAGCCTAAGGTAAGGCGTCGCTGCATTTACTGAAAACGTTGTTTCTGGCTGTCCAGGCCGCCTCTTCTAAAGAATTTCCCTCTCGTCGAAAATAACAAACGCCGCTTTGCAAGCACATTGGCTGCTTTGTGCGCTTTCAGAAATAAAGTCGTCAGTCGATTGCATCATTCGGAAAAGACACTTAACATTGTGTTCGTGGTACAGCCGCTGGTGACATACGCGCCCAGATGTTCCTGCGATATCCAGAATACATTCGGGTTCATACAGCCCTGTCCTCTGCGTCAATAAATGTTATGCCAGAACCGCGACCTATGATGCGTGACGTCAACGGTGCCCCAGATTTTCGCTGCATTATCACGTTACTTCTATCATGCCGGACGGCGTCTTTCAGCGAATCTCCCACTCGGTGTTGCACTGATGAACGCTCCGTAGAAAGAGCAATCACCGACAGTGTATACCAGCTTCCTGTTAACGTCAAATGACCCTTTGATCACGCTCTAATGCAACGACGTCTCCAGCTATCGTGTCGAGACGCTTGATTCAACACTTCGAACTTCGGAAAATGGAGCATTACGCGCGTCAGCAAGGAAGACTCCCCACCAGAAGGCTCCCCACCCCACCAAAAAAACGTACTATCAGCAACAAATGAAACATGAAAAAGACAATAGAAATGCGAACAAGAAAATGTCAAGGTCTTAGCCGGGGTAAGCTACTAGCGGAGGGTAATTTCACTTCGAAGGCGCGAAGACCCTTTAGGAGCGTTAAACAACGTAGCTTATGTTTACTCTCCAGGAACTAATATGTTAGTGTTTTGGTGTTGATTTTTCAGTTTTTTTGTTCGTGTTTCATTTGTTGCTGATAGTACTTGGTTCCTAGAGGTAAAAAGGTAAAATTCGAGGTTTAGAAACTTTTCATTGTCGGTGGTCCGACCTTCGTCCGGGTTAAGACATAATAAAAGAGCCAAGAAGCCGTGCAACGAATTCGTTGTGTTTTGCTTTTCACGTAACGTTTGTTCGAAAGAAGTTGCGAGTTAATATCTTTTATATGTATTGCGAGCGCCTGTGAAACACGTCACCCTCGGGTCCACATTTCGAATTGGTAGATGCCGTGACGTCAGTCCGCAGCTGTGACGCGGAGACAGCGGCGAGCGAACGAAACATGTGCTGGGGGAAGCGGTCCGCTATGGCTTTTCCAGCAGCTGCGATGACGTCAGAGGCGACCGGAGTCTTCTCCCAACACCTAGGGCGCTCTAGCAGCCTGAGCTTCTAGGAGCTGTCACCGTAAGGTGTTTTTAACCGCTTACAAGCAATGGGCAGCACAGCTGTCTTGGATGAGAGGTAGGGATGCCAGCTAGACCACCTAAAGGAGCTCCGCGCGTGCTTCACAAGCTGGGAGGTGAAGATGCCATCAGTACGCGTATCTTCCGGGTATATCTAAGAAGACTGTGCTGCTGTGGTGGGTTGGCATAACGCCATCTAACGCATAATAACCGGGTTGTGTTTAAGCCGTATCTCTTCCATTTTTTTTTTCTTGAAAGCCCTTATATTCACAGTAAACCACGAGTCAACAGCATAACCTGGCCCGAAAAACTACTCGAAACTCGTTTAATATCCATAAGTACCTAAGTAATGAGGTTACCGCAGAAACATTTGTGTTTAGCCACGATAGCGTAAAGCTACGCAAATGGATCCCGATGCCAACGTCTAAAACCTGTCACTTGTGGAAAAAAACACATTGTCATGTATTGAGTTCAGCTTCACTCCAGCTGAAGGGTGGTGTGTATACAGAAAAGATAGCCCCTGAAAGCTGCTCCTCTAGGTCGCTAGACAGAGGGAACGGGGACAGCACAGAGGCGCCTCTCAGCGATGCGTCCCAGGTCAAGAGCGCTTCTCGAGACACATGTGACGCGTCAGAAACGACACTCCTTCGCAATTGCGCGAAACTAGGCGGGGATGCGTATTCCGGAGGCCACGCGCAAAAAGTTAGCAAAAGAAGGGCGCTATGAAGCAGGGAAGCTGAGGGAGAGGAGCGGAGGAGACGCGCACATAACCAAATGTTAATCCATTCTTTGACGTAACTGGAGTTTCCTTGAGCTGCCTTAAAGCTTAAGGCCAGTTAGTGCCTCTTATACCAGCTTTAAGACCCTTGCAGTCTTGCCAGATAATCAACCTTTAATTTTTCTTTTTCTCCTGATAAAGTTGAATGCATTAGTGCTCGAGGATGAGTATACCAGGAAGTCGCATGAGTGAAACTCATCACGAAGCAGCGTGCACTACCTCAGAAACCTTGTCGTGCATTGGCATTCTGGAGCGTGATAGCTCAGGGCGCGTCCTTGTGCGATTCTACCGAGTCTATGGTCATCGTCCGCGCGGCTTGGGCTGCGCCTTCGTACGTCCCAAGGCTGCATGCGAATTTTCTGTGCAGCCTGAAATGCTCGCGCCCGTTTGATATCAGTCCGTTGTGCAGCTTCACCGATCAACTGCTAATGCCCCTAGGGTATGAGCGTACGTGGAAGGCACGGGCGAACTCATCGTGCGTGCGGAGAATCGAAAGCGCTTTTGTCAGTGGCAGCACCCTCAGGCACATTTTAATGCTTTTAACTGTACCGAAAATAGGTCAAATCACTTTGTGGAAGGATAAGCGACTAATAGCATTGCGTTTTCAGAAGTGCTTGGCTGATATGGCGGTTCCTCATCGTTGGTGGCTCAGTAGCATCGCAAAACGATCCGAAGCGCAGCAGTCGATGCCTGCCTCTATAGTGGTATATCTGCTGCCTGCTGAAGCGAACTTGTGGAAGTAGGCGCGTCAGGCTGCCGGTCGGGAGGCCTGGGGAGACGCAGTGGGCTAGGTGCGCCAGGAGGCTCAATTCTGAGATACCGCAGAGGAAGCGCGAGCGAACGTCGCGCGGTCAGATGCGGGAATCGTTGACGTGTCGCTCTCGCAGGCGAGCAACGACGCTCTTTGAAACCGGGTTCCTTCAATATATGCGCTGCATCCGCGGAAGGCCACAGCTTCACGCGCGTGAACATCATATGCCACGAGAAGCCGCATACATTCGTATTTTGGTGGGAGCAAAATTTTTTTACGTGTATCCGCTTTTGACTGCGCATGAAACGGGCACTTTCGCTCTTCCGCACCGCACTTCCTTGTTACGCCAGAGTAAGCTTCGTTTCCGTCTGGAGGCTGCCACGGGACCGACACACCACTTGCTTGGAAACAAGCTGCGGCAGGAGCAGCTTCGGTAGTACGACTTCGGGACGATGGCAGCGACGGGCGAACTTGGCGGGGTCGCGCGCCGCGAACTGTGTCGTCGCGGCGAGAAGTGGCGCTGGGGAAAAGCCCTCCGCCGCCGGCAGCCGCTGCGTCTGCCAGCCAGGGCCGGCGGCTGCTTCCGCGGCTCGGGGAGCGACGCCCTAAATTTCCGTTTCCTCGGCCACCCGGACGCGCGGCGCTTCCTCGCGCTGAGTGCGCCCGCCGCTGCGAGCGAACCTCGAGCCAGCCTCCCCTCATGCAAAGTCGCGGCCGATTACGGCCGTCCTTCCCACGCATAGCGCTCGTCGCGATTGTTGGCCGGGCGAGATGCGCGCGGGAGATTCGATATCCAGGTCACCCGTTGCCAAAGGATTGCGTCGACGCCGTACTCCGCGCCGCCGACCGAGGGACCCGAGAGGGGAGAAAGTGCGCGATCGTGTTCCTCGTGCGAGGGACTCGGGCACAGGCCGCCAGTAGTCAGCTGACGCGGTGCTCGCGCGCATGCGACGGTTTGCCATCGGATACGAATACTACTACGGGAACTTTCGTCTTGCTCGGCATTTGAATCGTTTTACAAAGTGCCGCAAGAGCGGCACCCACGTGCCCAAAGGCTGCCTGGCTGTCTTCGTTCTAGCGTGATACGAGGACTGTTCGGTAAAGACTGAGACTGGGTTTAGTGTTCTTTGTTATGAGCTTGTTGCGCTATTTCTCGGCGTTTTTGGTTAACGTTGTGACTCCACTAATTTGCACCAGATGCCGCATCACTGCGGCTCTAATTCGGCGGCAGGAATAGTCATTCAAACATAAGATAGTATTTCATCACCTCCAGGTGTGCTGGTTGTGCGACCCATGTCGACCTTGCGTGAACAACGCTACGCTACCAAGTTTTGTGAGCTGCTTAACAAAATGGCCACAGAAAGCTATGCTGATTTGACGCGTGCATTTGGTGATGATGACATGACTCGTCCAACTTGGTTTCGGTGGTCCAAGGCCTTCAAAGAGGGCAGGGAAGGTCCTGAATTGTAGGGAGGCGATGGTGCACCTGTTACAGCCTTTTATGAGGAAACCATCAACACATTAGATGCAATGATCAAGTCCGATGGGCGCCTTACTGTCAGGAAACTTGCCCAGTACCCGGAGATTTCAGTAGGAAACACCTACAAAATTTTGAAAGAACATCTTCACACGACAAGAATCTGTGCTCAATGGATCCCCACCTGCTTACGCCAGTCCAGAAACAAAACCATGTAGACGCTTGTTTTGAGTGGAAGCGGGGCCTAGAAGAGGAAAGCGAAGACTGGTGGAAGTTCATTATTACTGCAAACGAGACCTGGGTATATTGCTATGACCCAGCGATTAAGTGCCAAAGCGCTCAGAGGGTTGAAAAGGGGCGCAGCCTCGACCAATAAAGGCTAAGGTGCAAAGGTCGGTAAATAAGGTGGTGCAGTCCACATTTTTCGACTACAAGGGAATGGTCTGCACCCATACAGTTCCTACAGGCCAGGCAGTAAACGCCCAGTACTACAGATGTGTTTTGGAGACACTGCGTGACACACAGCGTGAACGATGCCGCGCTCAGGGTGGGCAGCTTACATTAGTTTGCTAGCTGCCGGACTGAATAAAGCAACATGAATCACTCATTCTCGAAAATTTTTGGATCGGAAATTTTGGATCGTCATACTTCCTCTTGAGGAGACCTTGGGAATGCTCTCTTTTGATTCCTTTGTATTTTGAGATGTCACCGTCAGGATGAAAGCCCTCGTGACACACTACCGCGGCAGTACGATGAGAAAGCTTTCTCTGCGAGGAAAACATAGTGCACGTGTTCTGTACTCACCCGCCTCGATTACTGTGTAGTGGAGCCATGGCACGTACTATCGCGGTCAAAATATTACGGGTCGAATGTTCTCGGGAAAAAAAAAAATGAATTTCAGCTCTACCTCGCGACGCAATCGAGTGGTAGTGTTGCCAGCAGATAGACCGTGCTTGTTCCTTTATACTTTGAACACATTTCAGGCGACTGTGCGTCAAAGTTATTTTTTTTCCGCATACTCGCGTCCCGTAAACTTTTGATCGAGATAGTATACGAGGTCCGCGTGATTGCACCAATCAACGGATCTGGCGCGTGGCTGAACTTTTCCACTGCCACTGGGGGGTATCACGTTCACTTTTCTTTTTCTTTCGTTCTCTTTGCGCGCAGAGACACATTGCGACTCCTCCGCGGCGTGTTCTTATAACCAGCGCCGGCACGCGGACACGGCTTCCCACCATTTTTGACGCGCTCACCACTAGCGCCAGCGATAACAACCCATTCTGAACCGCTGAATATTTGAACAAAACTTTTCCGTCTTTCCCATTTTTCTTCGGACTCCGACAGTCGAGTAGGATTATGTGCCATTACATGCTTTGCACAGCGTAAATAAGCAGGCAAGGAGCAGTATAAGACTAGGAGAAACGGAAGGTGGTGATGACTGTTATATTAATATTAAGTCTTTATTTGTTCCTGATTATCTCTATTAGGTATCAACGAAAACAGGAATATGATGATAAAACCAAGAGGTAAATATTCCTTCCAATGATTACATAAATGAGTTTGGTAGGAGTTAGGAAACAAAGCGATATTCATCACCAATTTACTTCGGTACAACTGCCTCTCCCAGTGACATCCAATTATTCCAGGACAATAGTACACGTGAGCAAGTCATCTTTTTAGTGAACTTTGTCTGTACGTGGCTGGTCTCTGCAACTGCATCGATATATAGGGTGCGTTCCAATACTCCCGAGTAGACGTCTACTTAGACGTCTTGCCGGACAGTCGCCATTTTGAGACGCGTTCCATTTTTTCACGAAGCCGTCCAAGAAGGCTGCTTCACCAAAGTCCACATCGATACAGGCTAACTTCCTGTCTAAAGATGGCGGAGCAGTTGGTGCAGTCGGAGCTGAGCAAACCGTGCTCTTCGCGGGCACTGGAGCCCGGAGGCGCACAATCTTTCAAGTGTGAGTCATTCCGTTAAGTTGATTTTTATAAGAACTGGCGGCCAATAAAGCAGTCTTTTTGGACCTACGATATTGCTATAGCAGCTTATATGTGGGAACCGCGCGGGAGGAAATCGTGCGGGTGAGATCGTCTGCTAAAGCGGTAGCCATTATTGCACCATTCTTGCAAAAAAAGAAAACAAGCAAACTACTAACAGCGCGTTTTTAACTTGTTTTATTAACAATTTTTAAGAACACAGGAGTGCAACTATTCGCAAATTTTAGTTCAGTTTGTATACCGCAATGCGGCGCGTGAAGTAGACACGTTCCAATATGTAGACATGTAGACGGCTTCCTAGACGTCACACTAGACGTCTTGTCGAACGTCTAGAGAATTGAAATGCACCCATAGTTTTCATTTCACTCCCACCGCGTATATTTTCTGACAATAGCCGGTCCCTCGCCCTGGCGGCTGAAGAACACATCTCTTCTCCCTTCATTCCGGTGTCTCGAGTCTCTCAGGAGTGCGCAACCGACGGTACAGCGGCAGAAAAGGGAATGAAGGCATTCTTTCCCTGCGGCTCTGCGTCCGATGAAGACGCATACCACGGCGCTTACTATACCAACGCATGCCGCGCCACCGGGGCGGGCCCCGGCCGTCGCTTTAGGTACGGCAATGTGACGTAACGTTGCCCTGCATACCGACATAACGACGAGTCTGCGGAGATGGGTCGCGGTCGTGTCTGTCTGCTTCTTGATTTCCTCCGTCGGGCATGCTCGCGTAGTGTGAATACCTTCGTCCATTCAGTCGAAAAGAACGAAGGCTTGCTCAGTAGCCCCGCACGAAGATTGCGAGATTGCAAGATGTATGTCTCGACGACGAGCGGAGCCACTGCAAAGGTGTGCAACCTGTTGACTGGAAGTGGCTGCATAAATATCATCCTTGGCTCGCTGGCAGTAAGAAATGTGATCACACCTACTGAAGCCCCACGTTAATTACTGCTAAAGATGCCGCCGGAAATGGCTCAACGGTTTTGCTTTGCGAGAGTCACGACCGTGTTTCTTGTTGGGGGCATTTTGTAATCGCAGAAGCAAGATTTGATCACCTGAGCCTTAGAATGCAAACTCAACTGCAACACATTTGCGCTGTTCGTCAAAGCGCCTGGAGAGTGGCTGACACAAGTGTAGATGCGCAGACAGCAAGACAGAAACTGTAAACTGAACGAGCTGTTTCTCCCGGGCTAACTACTTTTCACTATTATCAGATCATGCGCGCTGGTTTAAAGCTTCATAAATTGCTACACTTTCTGAAAAGGTTCATGGAAACAATCCTAAAAAGGAAAACAAAAATAACCCACACCTTAAAATCAGCAGTGTCCTTCCCGTTTCAGTATGTTTTAAAAGTAGTAATGATGTCTTACCTACAGACCTTTTCACATATTTGTCTTTTTGAGCGCAACCATATTACCACTGGACTGTGGCTGCAGCGTTCTGATTGGCGGATTTTATGCAGACATCTACTGCGCATGCGCAACACAGTCGAACACGCACGCGCGCTCAATCAAGCTGTGAATAGTGAAAACATCTGTAGCTGGCTTTGGTCACGCTTCAGTCGCGTATCCTATACCCTAGTGAAGCTGCTGTAATAATGTTTTTTTTTTTTTTATGCTCGTGGGGCGGGGGAGTTCGAAAAGGGAGGCGGATTTCATCTTTGTTGTCCACATCCCCCACCGCAGTAATGAGCTGAATTAATACGCATTTATCTGGAATTAACGGATGACAGTATCGGTGCCGGGGAGGAGGGACATACGGTTGCGTATTGGTCCAGCGCGTTCACGTCGGTTACTTTCGCCTTCTACATTGCTTATTAGGGATTTGCTCCTGGTTAGCCGAGGGTATACCTACGCTGCATGTATCGGCGTTTGTTTCAACAGCTCCCTCTGGGTGGCGCGGGTATCGGTCCACTGTCGTAGAGAAAGGCTTGTGCATAAGCGTGCCATTAGCGAGTGGGAGGTCACCAGTCGCTTTATAACGTGCGGATAGGCAGGTGAACTGCTGAAGGCTACTCTGTACTTCGCAGCATGCCCCATATGCCCACTTGAAACGGCGAACATTGCCCGCATTTTCTTTCGGTTGCGGTGCTACCCCGCTCGTTAAAGTCATTGCGACAGGGTGAACAAAACGTGTGCGGTGAATACGCAACAGCACATTCTGCGAAATGCGCACAGGTGATTTTCCCGAGCTTTCAGCAGCAACGTTCAAAGAAGTCTCCTGACTGTCGAGGGTTGTCGCTCCTCAGTGAGCCTCGAAACGGGATATAGAGAAAACAATCGCGAATTGGGCGTATACGCGAGGCGCTTCCGAAGTGTGAGCGGAAAGAATCTGATAACGGCTCCACCACTTTTTGCCTCGGCGATCGGCTCGAGTGCGATAGTTTTCTATCTCGTTCTGAACTCTTTCGGGACAGTCAAGAAAAAATAAATGTGGTAGTAATTACTTGGGCATTAATCAAAGTCCGCAGCAGGCAGCCGAAGCGCCCTGTCTGCCTCGGATAAGCAGCACAGCTTGCGAGACTCTCTAACACCTTCGGGATTCGCGGTACCTGAGGTCGCCTACCAAACCTTCATGGACCTTGGTTTGTTCGCATACGAGGAAAAAAAAATAACACGTAGTCATGAAACAAACTGATTTTCAGTGCTTCCCTGTTTATGCTTCCATGCGTTCACACTTCGAAGAGTCGCGACACGCGAACTATTTTTTGACACCCCAGAGCGAAATCCTGAAGAGACCGAACATGTAACCCACCGGTAAAAAAAGAATGAACAACTCATACTGTTTCCCACAATGAAACCTAAATAGTATTGTTGGTGACCGCGTAGAGTAAGCAGGACTATATAGTATTTTTTTTTTACTTCACGGCAAAGATTTAGGTTTAGGTTCTTGTGGGGTTTAACGTCCCAGAGGCGGTCGCATTTCGATGGAGGCAAAATGCTATACGGGCCCGTGAACTGCGCGATGTCAGTACTCGTTAAAGAACCTCAGGTGGTCGAAATTGACCGGAGTCCTCCGCTACGGCGTCCCTCATAGCCCGAGTCGCTTTGAGACGTTAAACTCCATAAAACCAATCCAAACCATTTAGAACTCTTACTTTTAGGACAGTGAACTTGCTTTGTGCTCTATTCTGGGTCGGTTCTTTGCTTCCTTTTTGTGTGCATAAATGTCTGGTGCCTTGTTCACAGACTCCACAATGTTTCTATTTCCGGCTTTAAGACGATGGACGGCACTAACCGTCCTCCTTCGCTTTTGCCATTAGTTCTGAGTTTACCTCAACATCACCAGAAAGAATCAAAAGATTTACTTTCTATACTGCTTCCTCACTGTCGTTTTGCCATTAGTTTTGAGTTTACCGCAACATCACCAGAAAGAATCAAAAGATTTACTTTCTATACTGCTTCCTCACTGTCGTTCCCAGTACACGTAGAATATATTTGAGCCCCAGGCTCAATGCATGAGACGCCCTGTACAAGGCGCTATTCTTTTTTTGTTATCTTGTGAACTGATATTCCGTCGGACAGGTAAGAAAGGAAGAAATTGTGCCAGCATTTTTTTTTATTTGTGGAGCTGTCTATTATACATTTTTTTTTGTTTTTCATTATGCGCACTTCATGCATTTCTTCTCTAACTTCCTGTTCTGACTCGGTGCAATTTCGTGCTCTGCCCTGTACATAGCTAAAGTTTTCTCCAGTACATACCGATTGAAGGACAGCACCGAATCTGTGAAAGGAGATTAAAATAAATAGCTGTCAAGTTCGACCTCGCCGGTAATTGCTGCGTAAGAGAAATCTTCTTGGAAGAAGGAAACAAAAATTCATTCGGGCCATGATTAAACTACTGCTTTACTACGCTTAAGGTGCCACTGTAAGTTTTTTTGAGGCCTTGTAAACAGCAAGCTCCTTTCCATGCGCTCGGTACACGAAGGATATCAGCGTCACGTCATGAGAGCGGATATTGCTACCGCAAGCTCTGTGCTCTGGCTGCTATTCCTTTCTCCCCCGCTCGCAACGTATGCGCACCGTTTCATCTCTGTCGAAGGGGCAGGAAAGCCGCCAGTGGGTGAGTGAAAGAAAAAAAAGCATAAACGAACACGGCTACCGTGGGGCCCATTTCGCTTCGTCGGCATCTCTTCATCTCCGCCGCTTTCTCCGACCGCCGAGGAAGGGGAAAGGAGCGCGTCTTCGCGTTTCGCGCGTCGGCGGCGGCGGTAGCACGCGCACTCTCGCCGTCCGCCCGATTGCCGGGTCGCACTGGGTCGTCTCCCTCTTGCGGGTCATTGCCAGTCGGCCCTTTTTCTCACCGCGCATGCGCGCTGGCCCTGCTTGTCTCGCTCGCGCTATCTCTCTTCCGGGTGTGTCGCCTTTGCATCCGCTCACGAGCCGCAGTGATGACCCAATCGCCCGCGTGGCTCCGTCTCTCCGCGCTGCGCCGCCGGCGTGCCTGATCGGAGAGCAGTGAGCTTGAATGACGGATCCTTTCACCCTGAACGGAGATTGACCTTTCTTATGCGCCTCCGAAACCTCGGTCGCGACACCTTTGTGAGAAAGCAACGCGGGGAGGCTAATCCGACTTCGCACGCGACGCGATGCTTTCGCTCGAGGGGCATCCGCTAGCTTATCCGCGAGAGCAGGGTACGTGCTTCATTGTGCGGTTCCGTCGTTCAACCGCGATGCAGCCTCCTGGAAGGAACGCAAATCCCTTCGTGGCCCAGTCGTTGCCAGGCATCACAGAATCTCTGAATCGGCAGATGCTGCTCATGAGCAGGGCGTGGCTGACTGAATGGACGCGGAGCCAGTTTGCGGACGTTAAATCGAGCACGATTTGAGGACAATGATAATGCACAAAATTCGGTGGTTGGTGATCCACCATGTTGAACTTATTGGCACCAGCGTAGAAGCTCGTATTGGACTCCCCGAGGGCTGGAAAAAAGTGGAGAAGAATAAAGGATGAGAAGATTAATCGTTCTGCAGTTAGCGGTATCACGTGGAAAAGCATCCGATCTCTATCTGACACCAAATGGTTCAGAGAGCGTGTGCTATTTCATGGCAGTCTTTACAGGAGTAAAGAAACGCCAGCCTCCTCCCTACTGCATGTCTGGCCCTCTGTAGGGCTGTGTCTTCATCGGCTGAAACAAACTACAGATCAATAAATAATAGTCACCGTTGCCATTTGACTAACTGCACATGGAGCCACGGATGGCCTAGCGCCAAATATTTATCGGGGTAGACCTCAGACCACAAGGGAATAGCGCATGTCATGGGAAGAATAGCCCAGGGTTGAAGACACAGCCTGTGTCATGCGCACCCAATGTGCGGCTGTCAGTGAAACTGAACGAATGTAAAGTGGGCTATCCCGCGCGACCAAGCGGTGCTCTCTCGTTTTACCTGAATGATTCCCGTGTTTGCTTCATGCCTGCCAACACCCGTGGATGGTGTAAACTGCCTTCTTCAGGCCCTTCCACCGATATTGTATTCCTTCCTTAGCGGCATCGGGTCATCAGCCACTGTCATTTGGCCGCAGCCTGCTATGCATGAAGACCTTTCGCTGCCACTCCACTCCCGAATGTAGTATAAGACACTTCCCAGCGTTTCGGCGAGATATTAAACTCCGGTCTTGCGGGCGCTCCAGCGCCGGTCAGTAACATACACCGCCGAGGCGGCGCGAGGTGCGTAAACAGTTTCCCTTAGGCGGCGCTTCGAGCCCTTCTGGACAAGTGACTCTCAGCTCGCTACAGTCCTATCACTGACGACTGACGCCCGCCTAGAACTGCTCGCATCTTTCCGTCCGAATTTTGAGACAACCCGCGTTGCCTCATCCCCGTCACACCACGCCGAGCTGCAGCGCGTCGAAATTTCTGGTATAAGGAGACTGCTGGGGCCGTATTCTAAAGCTGTCCATTTTCCATTGTGTATTTCGTCAAATTGACGCTTAATGGACCATGGAAAATGTGCAGCTTATAGAATGCGGCCCCTGCACTCCCTCGCGAACAGACCGCCGCGTAAGTACACCGCTTGGGGAACCTTCACCGCAGTGCGGCGCCCCTCGTCTGCTGCGCCGCCAGACGTGTACGCGCTCCGAAACCTCCGCTCCTCAGGCGACCCCAGGCAAGGCGATTTTGTCAGTGCGGATGCGCTACAGGAAGGCGATTAACAAGCGTCTCTTTACATGGGCTGCGCCTGCGGAGATCACCCGCTGCGTGAACACCGGAGTGTTCACCCGCTGCGGCGCACCAGTGCACACGTGATTACGGCCAACATATCTTCTCTAACCAGATGGCGGTTTGGCGAAACGATTTCATCATCCTGTGCCCCGTCGTGCAACCAGGTTTCAGATAAAACACACACGTGAGGATCATATACTAGTAAAAGATATTGAAGCTTCTCTTTTTTGTTGACAATTCTTGCAAAGATTCTAATGCACACCATCATGCTTCGGAATTTATGCATGTCTACCTATTAGCTGTACAATGAACTAGAACAAAGAGTATGTGATGAGTTCTCAGGCAATTATCACAAAAAAAAACAACTGAAAACACACTCTAAAATTGGCCTTCGATAGCACGGATATTCAGATAACAGGCCATAACATGAAATACTCTTTGTCTATTTCAATTTCATTTGCCTTGATATGTAATAAACGAGCGTGCGAAGTTTTAAGAGAAAATATTCACTAAGTGTAACGCTATGCATGTTGGCGTAACACAGAAGAGAACAATTTGCATTTTGAGAAAAATAATAACGAAGATTACAAGTTTTATGCGCACAATAAAGCAAAGTCCTTGAGTGCTGAGACGCTCCATACCCATAGAAAGATTCTTTTTACTGTTTCATGTGTCTTTTTTGCACGTATAGCAGCTCGTCTTTTCTCTGTTTCTTTTTATGTTTTATTTAGCACGGTGCAAGTAACAATTTATCCTGTAGCTTTTGAACGGCACTAGATAGAATCGTATTTTTTTTGTGTGAATGGTCGAAGAATGTTTGTGGTTATCAAAGCAAACCAAAATTAAAAACGTCATTAAAAAAAACAGTCTTTTCAAGAGTGCGGCCATGCCTTAAAACAACTACACAACGGTTTAGAAACCTGAGCTCACTCATACACTCTCATACAACCTTGAAATTGAACCCTTAATGGGCACATGGGTGCAATAAGGGTGTCTATGGGCTTAGAGCATCCGTTCTGGAAACCAACTAAAAACTAAAGACGCAAAAAGGATGCTTTCAGCAGCCTTAAGATTGGAAAAATTATTTACTGTGATGAATTCTGTCTGTCGATTGCAATGTAACAATACGTCCATATAATAGTTAGACTGTGACAAGACGTCGTTATTAGACAAAAAGATTCATTGAGGGCGTTGATAATCGCCTCTCTTCTTTTGTCCTCAGTGCTTCTGCCAAGGTAACTACGCGGCATAACGTTCACTTGCTCTCCACCCTCCAAGACAACTGAGGTCACAAGCTAGGTCGTTCAGCATAGAAAGTCTATCATTGGCCTTCCGCCCCATCTCGCTGCCTTGACCTTCACAAGCTCATTCCAGAGAAAACCCGAGCTAAATACGTTTCAGCGCAACAAAAGAGATCATTCATGGACCAGACGTTCGACGTTTCCAGATCCTGCGGTGAGCCCGCTTCCCTACCCTACATCGTGTGGGTCTGCCCTATCACCCCCTCTACCGAGGAGTAGTGGGAGACCACGCTGCAGAGCTCGGAGTCGGGCCTTCAGGCTCGGCTCGTCCAACGGGTTGACAGGGTCGCCGAGGCGCGTAAGCTCTTGGCCTCTTGGCCATTCGGAGGAGTCGACCTGCTGCTCTATGAGGGGCTCCGCCCCTCCCACTCAACTAATAACGTTTATTGTCTGCCTGTGTCTGCCCCTTACTGCAAGACGAAGTAACTCTCGTCCCTATTGCCGTTCTCTGTTCGTCTTAGTGCATGCCTGATGCATATATGCCTTCATAACGCGTCATTACGGCAGTTGTATCTCTGGAATGATTGAAAAATTTGTCAGCGCATTTTATGGTTACCTCCGACGGCCTGCTGAACTCCGGGATATGCTTCGCGTGCTAAGGGCGCTTTCTGCTATTCCGTCCCGAGAAGAATGGCGGCCTGTGCACGCTGTGATCACCTCTGACGTGCAACCTTTCGGCGCGTGCAGGCGGGCAGCCCCGTGCGTCTCGCCGTGTGGCTGGTGCCGCTGCTGAGCTGCTGCTGCTGGGGCGGCCTGGTGCTGGGCGCGCTGCCTGCGCTGGCAGCCGGCGCGGCCGGACCCGTGTGGCGCGCCGTGTCCAGCTCCAGCTACTACATCGCCGACGTGAGCTTCCCGCAGCCTAGGCCCCGGCGAGGGTTTGTGCCTTCGCCGCCCTACTGTCCGGAGACCGGCCGCACCGTCTGCGCCCAGGTCGACGACTATCCCACGTGCGTAGTACACATGCGCGCTCATACAAAGTCGAGCGCCGCGGCTTCTGATGTGAATGCGATGGCCGGCGCATGCAGTCGATAGCGGACAGGGAATGTTGGTCAGTGAGGAAAGAAAAACAGTAGGCGGAACCGTTTAGATTGTACTGCCTTAGTTCGCCAGTGTTCCAGGCAGGAGAACTGGCTCGCCCCATCAACAAACAGGTAAGACCTACCTCTAAGATGGAAATAATATATCTCTGCCAGACGACCACTTCATCTTCAAAATGGAGAACGAAGCAAGAAGCAAAGAAAAAGATTTCAATGAGAACCCCCGAGGCCCGGCTCCTTCCCTTTTGTGGGGCTGCTACTGGAGGTAGATCCTATTCTTCCATATCCTCTTTAACTCCTCACCCTACCCCTTCGAGCTTAAAAAGTTTTTTTTTTCCCCGTCAGTGCCCTTTCGTCTCTACGCTGTATTCTTTTATTAATGCGTTAGCATTAGAAGTGCCTCTGCAAGCGGATCTGGCCGCCGACGTCTGTCAGTAGCCAGTCGAAAGCAGGTTGCCCTTAACCCAGGGGTCAGGCCCACCGTGACAGGTAGCAGTATGCCACCTCGAAGTAGCGTACTGAGGTGACATACGGCCACCTCGAATGTAACGACCTTTCGTGTGTTAACCTCGGATATAACAAACCTTAGCCACCTCGGTTATAACAAACCTTAGCCACCTCGGATATAACGAATTTTAGTGTTGGTTTGGTTGGTTGGTTTATGGGGTTTAACGTCCCAAAGCGACTAAGGCTATGAGAGACGCCGTAGTGGAGGGCTCCGCAAATTTCGACCACCTGGGTTCTCTTACGTGCACTGACATCGCACAGTACACGGGCCTCTAGAATTTCTCCTCCAAAGAAATTCCACCGCCGCGGCCGGGATCGAACCCGCGTCTTTCGGGTCAGCAGCCGAGCACCATAACCACTGAGCCACCGCGGCGGCTGAATTTTAGTGTATTAACCTAGAATATACCAAACCTAAGTATGCCACCTCACATATAACGAACTTTCGGGTGTTACTTCTGATATAACAAACCCAAATGCACTACCTCGGATATAACGAACTTGCATATAACGAATAATTGCACTTTCTACCTTTTTCTGTATTGCACCGTACATTGTATACTTCATTAAACACTCTACTAATCTTGTAATTGTCTTTGCTTATGTCCTGATTTTGTGCCACATCCTCCCATGTCTGATGCGTTGTGTTTGTATTCTAGTTTTGTTGCCAATGCCATGTTTTTTAGGGGCCGTGAACCGCGTCAAGCCCAGCTAGAGGCTTTTTGTTCACGGTCCTCAGCATCTGTAATGTTGATGTTGGAATAAAATGATGATGATGATGATGATGATGATGATGATGATAGTGAGTCAACCCTGCAGATATAAAGAACGTTTTGTTGCTAGCACATTCAAACGACCCACTGAGGATCGCCGAAGAGACTTCTTTTTCGGAATTGGCTTCCTCCTCACTCGTGATACTACAGTGTTACGGGCGAGGTCTCTCTTCTTAGACTCCACATTACTACCGCTCCTCTCGCAGGATATTCATGGACTGCGCGTAGGGGAGCGGTATAGAACGAGTATACTATAGAGCGCTTGACTAGACGTTTGATGTATATTTTCTCTCCCCTGCCGATCGCCCATGGTGTTAGACAACGTTTTGGGTCCTAACGAGTGTACTTCACAAAAAGTGCGCAAATGCGAAAAAGATCCCCGCTGGAGTGGCTGTTGCGGGTGCGGCACAACGGGTCACCTGTACTGCACGTTCACGTGACACTGGCAGAGTGCGAAGTTCATGTCCCATAGAGAAAACAGACAACGTGGCTCTTATTTTCACGAGCATCACGGCTTGCACAGAACTCACTCAGGCGGTCGAATCGCCACGGCGGTAGCGGCGTATTGCGCCGGAATTCTCAAGATGCATCGCTTTCCCCGAGCGTACGGCAGTGGGCGCGAGGTGCCTTGCGTTAAGGTCGCGCGCCAGAGGTTGTGCAACCATTGCAGCTCACTACTGCCACTCGTGACGATGTGTGGTGTGCATACATGCACTCGCGTACCGTACGGCGGCGACGCGCTTCTGGCTGCGCACACTCACGGTCACGATTAACGATGGCGTTGCGCTTGGCATCTCAAGGCGCGCCAGACAACGAGAGCTGCTGCTGCTGCTTCTGCAGGGACGAACTGCACGCGTACGCATTTCATGCCCGCATTTTATCACCCTCTCCCTGGGCGGCCAAGAAAATAAGTGGAAGGTCCCGACTCGGAGGAAGAGTGTTTGCAACGCACAAGATGTCGAGGGTTATTTTGTTGCGACAGCTGCGGTAGGACGGAAGGCGTGCGCCAGCAGGAATTGCCGGCCCGGTGAATCCTGATGGCTCAATTACGCGCTCTGCGTGCCGCTCCACACAACGTCCGCCGTGGCTTGACTGGCTAATGCCGGCGGCGCGCACAGGAGCGCGTGCCGCCCTCGCGGAGGAGGGCGCTGCCGAGGCTGAAGGACGGCCCTTGCGTCACCGAGGCTACGCGAGCTCCTCCTGAGGCATCCCTCGGCTGTTGTTCTGGGCGGAAAGCGCATACAGTCAACTCACGGCTGCGCGTTGAATAATCTCGGCGAACAGAACAAAGCTGCAGCATCGGCTTATTGGCCGAAGGTTTATAATGAAGCTACCAAAAATATGCGTTTTATTCAACGGTTAGGTTTCAAACACCGGGTGGAATTTTTTAGAGCGCAGCTCTTTGGCGCCCGTTTCTGCGTTTCGCGACGTCGCCATCTCCATTGTCCGTTGTAACCAACAGTAGACACCTTAGTCGCGTTTTAAGCTGCGAAACCAATGGAGCGGGAGCTTGGAAAGCAAAGGAAAGGCGCATAACTGCCCTCTTGGAACAGTGGACACCTCACTCGTGCTTTAAGCTACGTGGCGATAGTGACAGATGTGTGCTGCATGCGTTGGCATTGATAACGTTGTGCCATTTTAAGGAAAGGAAGTGCGCATAACTGGCTCCCTGCGTCAGTGGACGCCTGAATCGCACTTATAGGTACGTGGGGTGATGAGAGAAAGATGTGGGCATTGACAATGTTGTGCCAGAAACTCGGCGCTGAAACCATCGGCCGTCGGCGTTAATTGTGTTCATTGGCGTTGACGTTGACGACATTTTACACTCCGATCATTTTAAGGAAAGGAAGTGCGCATAACTGGCTCCCTGGATCAGCGGACGCCTGAATCGCGCTTATATGTACGTGGGGTGATGAGGGAGAGATGCGGGCTGCATGCGTTAGCGCTGACAACGGTAAGCAAACTCTCGCGATCAACCATTAACTGCCACCTGCCTGGGTAGCAGGGTGGATGGGGGCTTTAATGTGCATATAAAGACAAACAGGAATTTATTACCACTTATGCGGGAGAACATCCCGTTCCTCCAGCTCGTAACACCTCCCACGGCTGTGAAAACCTCGCGAAATACTTGCACAGACCTCGCCTTTGAGAACCAGGCATTGGTGCAGCAAGTCGAGCATATATCCATCTATTTCTCCGACCACAAAGCTTCCTTCATGACAATCAAGAACTATTAGTGGAGTGTTCCTTGAAGAAGGAATATGTGTGAAAAATACCAAGTTGTCTGTAATCGTACGAATTCTTGCTCGAATGTTTTGCTCGAATTCTTTGCCTCAATATTTCAAAAAGCTGAAACAGCTGATGAGCTGCGCTCAAATTTCGCATTAGGAAGTAGCGTAATCGTAGGCAATCTTTTTTCCTCCTCCTGCGGAAAAAGCAGATAATCAAGCCTCGCTAGAAAAACCGGTGGGTCGTCATTGGTATCGCCGGATTCGAAGCTGGTGCTCCCGCTCATAAGGTGGGTTTAACGCAGTGAGACGCACTGGGTATCGTCAAGAGCCTCTGTGGATTTATTTCTGGAGTGTCGTAGTTGGCACCTTCGCTGCTCACAGGCTTGAAAGTCGTAGGGTGGGTCCGTAGCAAGTCTAGCGAGTGCTCCTGCTTCTATAATATACATCAGACGCTGTCGAGCTTCTCAGCGTCACTTACTTGTTGCGGAGCTGCTCTGGGAGCACTTTCAATTACATTGGCCCCAGCGACGGTGGCGTTGTCATGACACAGGTATACCTTGCGATTTTGCTTGGTATAACACCGGAGTGTACTAAGCGTCAGCTTTGGCGCTCTAACAAGTGCTAAGCGGAACAACCAAAATATCTCTCTCTCTCTTTTTTTATCAGGATGGGGCGTTAATATAGGGCGTCTGGTTTGGGGTGGACTAGTATACATTTCGCAGGAGGGAGATGGTTAGAATTTCGTTCCGTTATCCCCACCGCTCCCCGATACACAGCTGCAAGTGCTAAGTGGTTATTGTCTTAATTTTAGCGCAGGTCGCTACCACGAGGCTATATCTCTGCCGAGCGAGCTCTTTAAACTGCCGCCATGTTTGGTTTCGTCATGATGCGTAGCCAAAGAAGGCTGTTGTGTCCCCTTATTGCTTTTGTGTGTGTGCGCCCCCGCGTCCTCCTCCTAACGACAGTTCGCATCCTCCTCCTAACGACCACTCAATCCTCCTCCTAACGACCGCTTGCCCCTCGTCGCACGCTGTCGCCGGATGCCCCCCCACGGTGCGCCCCCGCACCCTCCTCCTGTTCTGGGAAACCACTCCCTCCCGTGGACGCTTCTCCCCTCCCTCCTTTCTTCGGGCGGCCAGTTCGGCTCCTGCCTCGGTCGACGCTGGTCGCACCCTCATCGGCTTTAAATAAACGAAGTCTTAAAGTACCGTGTGCGTCTTTCGCTGCATTGAACACAGCGACCGGACACGACAGTGGCGACGAGAAAGTGGATTCGACCCGCGCTACGCAACGCTATTGACAAGCCATGGCTACGCGAGGGTTTCCCAATCAGATACCAGAATTCAACGGCTCATCGTGGTCATCGTGGGTTGGACGCCTTCAGTTCTACTTTGAAGCTAACAACATCACAGACCCAGCCTTGAAGAGGGCCAACCTGCTGACGCTGTGCGGGGAGCAGACCTACGATACTGTCTGCGCCCTTATTCAGCCAAGCACACCAGCGGCAGTGTCTTACGACGACATCGTAAAAGCGCTGCAAAAGCACTACGACCCAAGGCCATCCGAGGTCTACAGCCGGGCTCGCTTCCAACGACGAGATCAACTGGGAGGAGAAACTGTGAGCGCCTACGTAGCCGCGCTCAAGAAGCTCGCTGCCGACTGCAATTTTGGAACGCTGTCGACAACAGCTACCGGGCAGGAGGGAGACGCAGCTTCTTCTGCTAACACCACCATGCTTCCCTTGGACGTGATGTTACGCGACAGATTTGTGTGCGGACTGAGTGACGAGTCACTGCAGCAGCGCCTGTTCGCTGAGAAGGACCTCACATTCAGCAAAGCTTACGACATCGCCGTTCGAGCGGAGAGCGCCGGTCACCAGCAGAGAGGGATTCGCCGGAACACCGAGCCGGTACACCAGACAAGCAACCAGGTGCGCAAGCCTTCTGTTGTTGTAAAATCGGTCAAAAAGGCACAACGCTGCTGGCGGTGTGACGACCAACACAACCCCCAGGGATGTCGATTCCAGTCAGCCACGTGTAATTTTTGCCACAAGCGAGGGCATATCGA
The DNA here is from genome assembly GCF_055824585.1 of Amblyomma mixtum. Taxonomy (NCBI): domain Eukaryota; kingdom Metazoa; phylum Arthropoda; class Arachnida; order Ixodida; family Ixodidae; genus Amblyomma; species Amblyomma mixtum. Next base: position 187,422,727 of record NC_143014.1, on the reverse strand, counting down.
AAGAGCATGCATTACGAAACGGAGACTTGCCAAGATAAAGTCACCTTCCCAGCCTAATCACAGCGTCAACGCCTCAGAGAATACGCCGCTATCTGATCTCCATGGAACAACATCAGCAACACCATCTGTGTTGTACGACCTGAACACCATGAATCTCGGCACGCGACCGAAGATTTTTACAGAAGTAAGCGTACATCACCAGCTGATTAAGTTCGAGGTGGACTCCGGCGCAGCCTGTACTCTGATCAGTGAGGACACGTTCCGAACTTCATGGCCATCTGACGCACCCGCCCTGCAACAAGACGACACGCACCTGCGAACGTGGACAGGACAGAATCTGCCACTATTGGGCTCTGCCAACGTGCAGGTTAACTACAACGGCCAGACCCATACGCTACCTCTGCTTGTTGTGAAGGGCACAGGATCAAGCCTTCTAGGGAGAAACTGGTTTTCTCCACTAGGCGTGATGATATGCGGCATACACCAGACGCCGAGCCAGAACATGGTTGAGCAACTGCAAGAGAAATACGAAAGAGTATTCTCGGAAGAGATTCCAGGAAACGAAGGGCCCCCGGTCACACTGGAGTTGTTGGACAACGCGCAACCCAAATTTCTGAAGGCCAGGCCGGTGCCGTTTGCTCTCCGAGATTCAGTTGAAAAAGAGTTGGACAAACTGGAGCAGCAAGGTGTCATCGAGCCGACGCAGCATTCCATCAAACTCTCAGCGTACGACTACGCTCTGGTCTACCGCAATGGGAGTAAACATCAAAACGCCGATGCGCTAAGCCGTCTGCCACTAGACGCAACTGTTGACGAACCATTTCCACCAGGAGACGTTCTGATGTTCGAAGCACTGCCAGAACCTCCGCTTACAGCAGGCACAGTTGCAGCATCTACGCAGAAGTGCGCAGCTCTCCGGCTAGTTTACACAGCTGTTCAACAAGGCAACGTGCATAAACTCAAAGGGGACAACTTCGACGCTTACCGCAGGCGAGCTACAGAGTTGAGCACCCATCGCGGCTGCATCATATTTGGGTCCCGAGTTGTGATGCCGAGAGAACTACGCGCACAAGCTATGTCTCTCATCCACGCCGGACATCGGGGCATCGTTGCAATGAAAAAGTGTGCCAGAAGCTACATGTGGTGGCCTGGCATTGACAACGACATCGAAACAGTGGTGCGAGAATGCAAGCCTTGCCAGAGCAGCCGGAGCGCCCCGCCGAAAGCTCCTGTCCCAGAATGGGAAAAGCCAGACACACCATGGCACACACTGCACATTGATTTTGCAGGACCAATTGAGGGCTGCACTTTCCTTGTGGTCGTAGATGCCTACACAAAGTGGCTTGAGATAAGGCAAATGGGACAGACGACTTCGGCAGCAGTCATTGACAACCTCCGATCACTATTTGCAACGTTCGGCCTGCCGCGCAAGGTAGTCTCGGACAACGGAACACCGTTTGTGTCTGCGGAGATCCTCAAGTTTTATCGCGACAACGGGATCTCATCAGTTACATCGGCCCCCTACCACCCAGCGACAAACGGACAAGCCGAGCGCTACGTAGCCGAGCTAAAACGCGCCCTTGAAAGAGATCAGACAGGCTCGCTGCAGCGCCGCCTTGCGCGCTTTCTCTTCAAGCAGCACACGACGGTTCAGAGCACAACAGGCGAGACCCCCTCGAAAATGATGTTCGAGCGTGAAATGCGAACCCAGCTCACAGCCATCCTCCCCGAGCCAAAGGCAGAGACGTTCCGGGAAGAAAAAGCAATTCCGCGCTGCGGCACGCTTAATGAGGGGCAGCGCGTCCTCGCCCGACAGTTTCTGAAAAAGCCACGCTGGGAGGAAGCTACAATTGTCAGACGCATAGGCCTGCGCTCTTGGCTCGTCAACATACATGGCACAGTAGCACGCCGACATCTCAACCAGCTGCGTAGATTTACGACGCCGTCTGAGAGCTGTCCGCCAGCGGAGAGAACACGTGCACCATTTTCCCACATAGCCTGGCACCTCTTCCCGGAAGAAGAGACTTCGCCCAGGACAGACCCAGGAGACACAGCGAACAACAGCCAGCCTACAAGTGTTTCTCCCCCGAGCGCACAAAGCCAGCGCGCCTCCACGCGTGAGCGCCGACCCCCTGCACGATACCAGGCAACTTTCTAAGGGGGAAGGAAGTGTTGTGTCCCCTTATTGCTTTTGTGTGTGTGCGCCCCCGCGTCCTCCTCCTAACGACAGTTCGCATCCTCCTCCTAACGACCACTCAATCCTCCTCCTAACGACCGCTTGCCCCTCGTCGCACGCTGTCGCCGGATGCCCCCCCACGGTGCGCCCCCGCACCCTCCTCCTGTTCTGGGAAACCACTCCCTCCCGTGGACGCTTCTCCCCTCCCTCCTTTCTTCGGGCGGCCAGTTCGGCTCCTGCCTCGGTCGACGCTGGTCGCACCCTCATCGGCTTTAAATAAACGAAGTCTTAAAGTACCGTGTGCGTCTTTCGCTGCATTGAACACAGCGACCGGACACGACAAAGGCAACATAGAATGAAAACAAACTCTCTGAGCTGTTTTTTTTCAGATGGGTTACTGAGGAAGGAGCTACGCAAGAGATGGCATTGAAAACGGGGCTCATAAACGCCACCGCGCCAGGGTCGCCGCGTTGCGCGCTGGGGCATGCACACGCAAATTGCGCGCGGAATAATTGCCTCCGCTTTTAGCAGAGGACAATGATGACTGGGCTCTTGTGTTGCACATGGACGTCACAGCATTACCGAAACTCGTGCGCTAACGCAAGGAGCCCCTTCTCTCACTCTCGCCTTTTTAACACCTCTTTTAAGTTCATAATTAACGCTCATCACGTAGATATGCGCACCTCTTCCAGGACCAACTGGCCCTTTGAGTCTCGGAAGACTGCTGTAAGCAGCGACTATATTTCCACCCGCTGATGCCAAGTTTTATCTCCCTCCGTCTTGAAAATAAGGCTTAATAAGTCCATTTCCTGCTTCCGGACGCTCATAATGCCCAAGTTTTTAAGTCAAAATCTCTTGGTGTAAGGAGTTTTGTCTGTCGGCATGAGGCGTTTACGAGCTAATGTGTTTGGTGCTTTTGTTATTTTTTTTTCAAGCCTTTAGGCCCTCTCTCGCACGGAAGAGCTTGTTTGGAGCGGAAAAGATGATGATGAGTTTACTGGTGGATCTGTAGCCGTAGAAAGGCGTATACAGTCTGCGTCACCCTTGTGTCGAGTTCGCTTTCGGTGTGCGAGACTAGGCCGCCCAACCACCCCTCGTGCAATCCTACGAAAATATCAGAGCCTGGATTGTATTGTTGTGCCGACTGAACTGTCATTTTCACCATATACAGGGCGTCTCAAGGAACACGAGCCAAGGCTTTAGAAAACGTGGTACACCGCAGATGCGCGAAGCCAACCTAATATTGTTTGCCGTCGTGTGGCGCAACTCAAAGTGCTTTAAGGGTCCCACCTATATAATTAATTACCTAATATTAATTATGTAAAAATCTGTCATTTTCTCTGTAAGCAAAAACTCGTTTCGTCAAGTTGTAGAGGGAGTACTGTAACATCACAATCGTTTCTTTTTTGTTTTTTGGAGCAACTTATCTCCTTCGTGGTCCTTTTTTCCAGCATTTAAAGAATGCCTGCGAAATACGCAAAACAGCATGAGACTGCACCCTTGCGCTGCCGTATTGCAGCGCTATTAGCTGTGTTTTAAACGAACGAAGTATGGGTGCCGACCGTAACTAAGTGAGCGTCCGCCACTCAGTTCGACGGGCTGCACAATTATGGGAAAAAAAATAATGATAATAATAAACGGGGGGGGGGGGGGGGGCGCCTTCAACTACGCGATTTCACAGCTTTCCCTTCCTGTTTTACTTCTATCATGGCTGAATAAAAGTTTCGTCTCAGCTGCCTTTCAGTGGCCTGCCTCTCACTCATGAGGCAGTGGCGCGAGCTTTCCGTGCTCCGACGAAGGTGCTGACGTGGCGGAGGTGCTACGGCGGTGTCGGCCGCTCACTTCGGCACGGTCAGCGCGCACGTTTCGTTCGTTCGAAATAAGACGTGGTATATTTCATATTTGCGGGCTTTCTTTAAATGCCAGAAAAAAGGAGCACACAGGAGATCGGAGGAGGAGGAAAGAGACTTTAATGGATAATGGAGAGGTCTGCCTGGTTATAGGCCTGGCATGCTACTCCAGATGAGGATGAAAGAGACACAGGAGATAGGTTGCCTCAAAAAACTAATTTGCATATTTCTGTACCCGCCCCATAACGAAGTGCGCTTGGGTCGTAGTGAAGGGATCCGGATTATGTATGGATGTACAGTCTTTGTCAAAAGTATACAGCCCAATGGATGTGCTTCTGAGCTCTGCAGCGTGGCTCCTCTTGCGTACTCAGGGACCCTAATCTCACGAAGGCGGGAGGAACTTGGACCCTCCCAAGCTTAAGACTGTCAAATGCGCTTAAGAGCCCCGCTACACGGCTTGGAAGGAAACCCCTTGGGGTGCATATTTTGACAAAGACTGAACGTACGCGCGCATGTATGCATGTAGTTTATTTCCAGTGCAGTGCTTACAGGCGATGGTACTATGCTGCTATTTCAGCGATCTGAGGAAGTATGTGGCTCAAAACAAAAAAACCTTGCGCAGCCGCACTTTGTACTCGGGCTTATTTCAGTTTGCTGCAATGCTTGTGCAGGGACTACATCTACCACGTGCTGCTGGGCAGCAAAAGCAAGCACTTCAACCTGTCTTCGCTGTTTTCGGACGAGCGGCTGGGCGACGCGCAGCCCAACCGGGCGCTGC
>NC_143014.1:187050423-187112923 GCF_055824585.1 Amblyomma mixtum | reverse complement strand
ATATAAACTGTTACACTATCACACTACCTGCCACTTTTGGCCATTACTGTGAAAAGTTACACGTCACACTGAGGCGGATTCATGGTCGCACTGCAAACCCAGGCAATGAGGTGGTGCATCGCTTCACCCGCGAACTTCAACGCCGAGCGCTTGGATTTCCATGGACTTAACCTCCCACGCGAGACACTACGCTTCACTTCAAAGAAAAAATAAATTTTCCCTATGACAACACAGGAGATACTATTCGTGCACTTCCTGTTCCTGAGTAATCTCTCACCATCACGCAACTACGCATTCTTCGACGCGTACACCCAAATACACTCCTTACTCCTGCCCGATCTTTTCTCCACTGTGCCCGGCACTCCCTCGCATGTCCCAGTTGTCCAGAACCCTATGCTGATTTACAACATTCCCTTTTCTCCTGGCCCGTTGCCATTCGGTGTCCTCATTTTCCACAACCTCCCCCCCCCCCCCCCCCCCCCCCAACGCAGGCTTGGCTAGCTTCAGACCAGGTGACGGACCAGTTGGCTATGGTGACCCTGGCGCAGGTAATCCTCGACGCTTAATATTGCGTTGAAATAAAGTTTTTTCTGTCTCTCTGTGAAGCATTTAAGCCCCTCTGTTACATACTGGGCGATAGAACATCGGATACGTGGACGGTTCTCTACTGTAAATAATGTAGGGCCACTGTCTGCGTGGTTCTCCTTCGCAGTAGCGTAACTGATTTGCAGTTACATTTATTAGATGCAGCATAACGGTTCCCGTGACCAAATTACACTCGTCCTATCCGGTCTACTGGTGGGTTTCGTGCAGTCGAACAGCAATGAACATGACAGAAACAAAGTTTTTCGTCAAAAAACAAAATACCAGATCTGTTGTAGTCTTAGCGGTACCGTCGTCCTCCTCTAGATGGGTTTCGGCGCTGTTTTAGATTTGTGCGCGATAATATATTCCTTGTCGACGCGGAAAATTTCTTAAGCATAGTTTGCCCACAAGAAGCTGAAGAAACGTCATAGCATCTCTCATGAAATGACTGCTACGCACGAACACCCCCTTCTTTACCAAGACGTCGCTAAAAAATCGACAGCCTTTGTAGTGTCTTGGCTTGTTTTCTCTGCAATCGCGCATACGAACATTCTTTCCCGCATTTTGCCTTCGCGTCGTTTCCATCTCCCTGTATCGCAGGTCTGCAGCTACGCGGCCGGCGACGCCTATCACCAGTGTGCTGCTCGAGAAAGGACTGCGCGGCTTAGCCAGAGTCGTTTTTACGTTTTCAAGGTTTAACAGAAACGAGGGGAAGCGCCCGCCCGCCGGCCCAAGAGATCCAAGAACAGGAAGATCATTTCGTGACAGCCTCTGTAACGAAACCAAAGTCTTCGCTTGGCACAGCTAACGCAGGTATAGTGTCTGCGTGCTTTTGTGGTTGGCAAAAGCAGTGTCGTTGCCGCTGTCATTTCTTTAAACATGTCATTCACTAAAGGGAGTATGCACGCGCATCCCAGCAAACCAAAAACGCCTCAGAGACGTCTAGCTAGACGTCTCTGAGACGTTTTTGGTTTGCTGAGATACAACCACTAAAATACAGCAGACGCTGCCACCAACCTGCGGTAGAAGCCACAAGCGAAGTGCAGGTGCACTGGGCTTCAGTGTTCACAACAGGCAAATGTGCAGTAAAACACCATGTGCATTGACTACGCACACGGACAGACCTTTCAGAAGAATCCTCTCAGAAAGTAAGAGTTCTTTTATTAGTTTATTGATTGAATGATTCTTTCATTGATTTATTTTTTGATGATTCATGGGTTCTCGCAAAGTGCACATTGTATTTAAAAGCATGGCAGAATGCGTGCTTACAAATATCCCACAGAATCCGAAGTTGAGTTTAGACAGGTTGCGAAATGTTTCCAACGACCATCCCAAACGACTAACTCCTTCCCGAGTTCACCGCGCGGCTACTTAACTGCCGCAAATGCCACTCGAAGATTTGATCTCACCAGGGCGACTAAGAGACGGCAGCCAAAGTCGAATCAATCAGTCACTTTAATTCGGCCTCGCAGTACCATCTTCTGGTCAGTTCATTTGGCAAAGCGACAGACTTATTGTTGTTGTGAAGGCCGGAGTTTGTCCCACTTACGAGTTTCGCACAAGTTCGGCGTTGCGTGATTCATTAGCAGGCCTAGTGCAGGTCAAGATAACATACCTGTCAGTTTAGGGGCTGGAGACAAACACGCCTCGCAGTCGCAGCTCTCCGTGCACATGTCAAATGCGTATTCAACGCGTTCACGGTCAGAGCGCCGCTTATGTTAATTGTCAACTGTCGTCCTAACATCGCATGGCATTCTCCCTACAAGAAGACAAAAAAAAGATAGGAGGGTGGGGGAGGGGGGACACTTACGCTCCACCTTAAAGGGTATCACGTGACAATTTTTCCTCTTGTCCATGCAGACACACTGTTTCTTTCCTCTTTCACAATTACGATCATTATGTGAAAGACTACACGACTTACATTTAGAGCCCCGCTTTAACCAAGCTGTACGAACGTGTCTGCGTGGATGGCGGTAGCGTGTCTGACTCGCAACCCAAGGGTCAATAGATACAGCGATTCAGCAGCGCGAGAGGCGACGCTAGTAACGTCAGTCGTCGTCTGCTGCGTGTTTACATGGGGGCGAGGAGGAAGACAAAGGCCGAGGGCCCGCGCGCTTGGCGCGTTGCTCGCGGTTTCTTCCATCGTTGAAGATCCGATGCGTCGCTGGTGTGGCTGGCGCCTTGTATGGGAGCCTCTTGTAACAGCCACTTTCGATCCCAGCAGGAACGCCGACCACGACGCCGGCTTTTCTGCAGAACGGGGCCCTCACGCTGTCGCGTAATGTCAGTACTATTTCCAGGCATACATACTCGTGGGCGTTCATCTCGGTTTCTCCATCCGCAAGGCCATCGTTCGCGCATGGCGTTATCTCTTTGGCGCTCCGCTGGTTATCGACGCCACGAAGTATTTATAGTGTCTACTCGTGGGTGGCGTTTGGACTTCGCTTTCGCACGAAATCATCGGATTACTTTTTAAGTGATCACATAACCATGAACTGTACGCAAGGAATTAATGCTGGTAAATTTGGAAATGTCGGGGATCGCGTACGTGGTCGTATTGAATTGTAAATTCACCCGGGATAGATATAATAACGCAACGAAGACAGCGGGAGAGTGAATCATTTACTGCCCACCATAATAGGCTCCCTAAAACACAACCGTACAAGCCTTGGCTCTGCAGCGCATATGCTTGGAGGTATTAGATTCTGCTAATCTACCTAATCTGTTGAGCGTGAAGATATTTTTTTATTTTCAGAAATTGCGAGGGGCGAGACCTCTGCGTGGGAGAAATCGACCTGCCCATGCCCGCCCACAGTTTAATTTCGCGAATACTGCTTAATCCCTAATCTCGTGTCACGGATACATCTGCTCTGAGATTAATCAATACTCCATCTATTCCCAGTTTGCCTCGCTTTATTTTCTTCCGGCAAACACCTTCTAAGCCTTACATTTTGTTTCTCATGACCATTTTGCTTTATTGAGTTTTTTTCGCCTTTTATTGCAACAAACTTGCTGAAACTTTTTTTTTTTTTAATATCCTCATTACCTGTAACACCCACACAAGAGGCCTCCTTTCTAGCATCTAAATTCTTTGGTTGTTAAAACACCACGCAAAAACAACAGCCTCCAAAATAAATCGCTGATTTCTATCTACGCTTCGACTAACACGGCATGGTCAATTAGCAAGACCATGTTCGTCGCACGTTGAGCGTGCAAGCCACACGCGGCAAGAAAGACGACGTCGATTTTAGCTGAATAACAGAGGATAGTTTAATCGCATAGAAGCGCAAAACAACCGTGCCACCAGTTAGTTGTGGCACCAGTCAGCGAGAAATTTTGAACATATTAATGCGAAAGCATTTTTAGGCTATATCGGCGGGGTCGTGTCACCAAAATATGTCAGCAAAACGTGTTCAGTTGTGCCGTTCTCAGAAGAGGTAGCCGAAATGTCGAAAAAACGTCGAAATAGATCGGACGTCAATGAAGTGAGGGGACGGTAAAACAGTCGTGGATGGTAAAATAATGCAAAATAGGCAAAATAGTGATAAAGTTTTAAGTGAATTGAAATGTATTTAATGAGCGATAATTAATCGAATAAAAAGTTTCATTGACATAGATTAATGAGTTAGTTAATTATCAGGAAAAAGCATTGGATGGTTGAATAAGCTGGACGGGGATATAGTAAGCGGATGGGAAAGCAACCACGGCTCCAAAAATGAAAAACCAAAATGGTTGATTGAGATAAAAGAAAGTATAATCGCCGTAAATAAATTGATATTTATTTAAAGCGTAAGATGATTACGCTAATTCAGTAGTTAAATTAATGAACAAAGAAAAAGGAAATGATAAAGAGAGGCAAAGAGAGGCGACAAGTGCCGAGGAGGCGTCAATTCTTTCTCACTCTCCCAATGCGGGTCGGTGCTGTGATCTCTATTTTTCGAGGAGTTACCATCGACCTTCGCAAGTGAAGGAGGAGGAGGAGGAGGAAAACATTTATTGAGATCTTAAAGGGGCTGCGAAAGACTGCTTGGGGGGATACCGGCTATACTTCAGGTGGATTCTTTATGTCACACAGATGCCGACTTAAAAAGAATTACAGGAATCGATGCACAGGAACGGGAGTTATTCAATGAAGAAATTTCAAAATACAAGCAAACAAAACGCTGCCCTCAACTCGATTTTGGCGGGGCTTCCCACTCCTATTTCGCTCTCCCGATGACGGCACCTGGCGCAACCAATCAAAACAGCCTGCCAGAGCACGTCGCGGAAGTTTGCACGCCATGGTTGCCTGCTCTCTGTAACTCGTCGTTTCCATGCCAGAGCCCCTGGTGGTGTACTTTTATTTTACTTGCTTTGCGGGGCTTTTATCTAAGACGAACAAGTTGATTTTGTTGATCTAATATGAAACGTAGACAGGTGACAAAATGTTTCTCTATTTATTCACACAATTTGCAGTGTATTTGCTGTTTGTACAATCATCAAGCTCGCGCCAGGTGATGTCATATCCGCTGCTGCAACCCGCCACTGGGTGGGGACACCATCAGAGCCATGAGTTTGTTTTTGAGAGGACATTAAAATATTAAAAAACGGAATATACGCGGTATTACCGACGCTAATAGCACCATTGCAACTTACTGTATGCGATCAACAGGCAAAATAGTCAACTAAGATAGTGTTTCTGGGCCCCTTTAAGAGTTAGTTGGTCCGGTCCACGAAGCCTGAAGCGCTGCTCGTCCCTTTTCCGCCAGGTTCTAAGTGACTGTATTAGGCAGAGAGTTAGCTTGTATTTTCCTAATTGTGTGTTGTTCTTCCTTAGTGAGATTATTGCTAGTTATGGGAAAAATTCTTCTGCTCACCCTGTAGTATTCTGTGAGGTACGCGTAGCTTAATAGTGGGTTGGACGGGTTGACAAGGGAGTATGACGGCTGCGTACTCAGGTCTTGAAAAGTGCGGCTCGAGCCTCAAAGTCAGCGGCCTCATTTGCGGGCGCGTTCGTGTGCCCAGGGGTCCAGATTACGAAACTCAATGAATTGCTGGAACCAGCTGGCCGCGGTTTCACGCGATGTCTTTGTGGATACATAATTTATGCTGTAATGGTTTCAAGCACTTACTTCCTTCCTGCTTCAAGTAACCATGCTGTGAGCTGCGAAATTTTGGAAATCGTGAAATGGGATTTTAACCGAAATTTACGCTGTATTTTGCTACAGATTTTAGCTTTTCCTCTCTTCTGAGCCTAAAAATAGACCCGAGACGCATGAAGCAGCCTACACAGTGGCATCACTTAGTCAGCCTAACAGCGCTGCTGAAATTTACGATGGTCTGTCGAAAAGAGAGAAGGAGAAAAGAAATACGAGAGAGGTGTTCTGGTTATAAAAAGACTAGGGAGCGTTTGCTTATTCTGTGCGGCCCGCGCTTTTTCTTGACATGAAGAATATTGTTGATATTCATGCGAAACCGAGTACTAATAACTTGAGAGACGTAAGCAGCTTCTACTGTCGTGTTAAGCCGGGGGGCGTAGCCAAACGCGCGCTTGAGCGCTGTCCGAGGAAGCAGTCCAGACACCGTGTTCCCAGGTGGTGAAAGAAGCCCCCCTTTATTATCGCACTCAGCTTTTATACACTCGCGTCACATGACCACAGATCCAATATCGCAGTCGCAGCTGACGATGCCTGCTGACGTCACGCAAGCATGAACAAACGATCCCAGCACATCCCCCTTTTCAAGCACTATTAACATCACATGCATACAAGTGAAAATGGTACAGGACGACAAGCATAATTGACAGCAAAGAAAATAACACTGAACAAAGCATCAGTCGTCCACACCCAGCCTTATGGGCTTGCGAACGACTCTACCAAATCTAGTCCAAGTTACAATCCTAGCTTGAGAATTGTTACCGTCAGTTTCCGTCTGAGTTAGAGGCACCGAAGATTCGCCAGTTTGATTGTCTGCACTAGTGATCAATCGAGCTCGGCTGGGCTCTTCCTGACTATCTGAAAACTCGTAGCTCCCGCTATCTACCCGGTCTTTTGGGAGACGGTTTAGCATTCTCCTGTTTCGACGGACTTGGACCCCGCTCTCTGTTTGAACCCGATATGAACGCGGCTGTGGTGCTGCTCCGAGCACTGTACCTTTGGTGTGGAGATCAGTCACCCACACCACATCACCTGTTTCCAGCTTTGGGAAATTCTTAGACCGATCACGTCGGTCGAAGTGGCGGCTTTGCACCATCCTGATCTTACGGTAATTCGCCATCGCTTCCTGCAGACAGCATTGTCCCGGATGGCGGTGCGAAGGCAGCATTGGGACTCTCGTCCTGTGCCTTCTACCCATTAGTATCTCCGCTGGGCTGACATTCATAACACCAGGCGTGGCTCTATAAGCCAGCAGGGCTAAGTAAGCGTCATCCGATTTCAAAATGAGATTCTTAACCGTCTTTACCATACGTTCGACTTCCCCATTACCCTGAGGGTGCCTCGGGCTAGAGGTGAAGTGAGGGAAACCATACAGTTTTGCAAATTTCTCGAAGTCTGCCCTGACAAATTGGGGACCGTTGTCGGTCACCACACACTCAGGAATGCCATGTCTCACAAAAATGCTCTTCATGCGGTTTATTACAGGAGCAGACTTCGTTGACGGAAGAAGGGCGATCTATGGGTATTGAGAAAGATAATCTACTAAGACAAGATATTGCTGTCCCTGAATTTGACAAAGATGCACCCCTACTCTCTCCCAAGGAAAAGAGGGTGTTGGCGATCCAATCATCGGTTCGAATTTTTCTGGCGCATGCATCGCGCAAACGTTGCACTGTTTCACAAAATACCCTATCTTAGTGCTAAGTCCCGGCCACCAGATAGAACCTTTAGCCAGACTGCGGCATCGGGAGGTGCCTTGGTGACCGTCATGCAGCTTGCTTAGTGCTTCTTTTCGAAGGGACTGAGGAATGACTAGCCTCACACCATTCAGCAGCAATTCGTTCACCAAAGTAATACATGCTCGATTCTGCCAGTATGACACAAGATAACCGGGGACATTTTGTTTCTTAGGCCACCCTTTTTTGCAGAACATGCGCAGTTTTCGACACACTTCGTCATTCGCTTGACCTTCTCTTACTCTTGCAAGGAAATCATCGCCTGTTTCTAAGCCCAATAAACAAGCTTTCGAGTAAGCTGTCACCTCTGAGACAGTCAAGCAGCTTTCCACTTTCGTACGGGCCACGGTGGTACGGGCTAACGGCGAACGTGAAAGTGTCGGCAGTGGTTAGCGATTTGCCTGGAATATATACTACGGAAAAACTGTACCACATCATACGCAGTCGGAAGCGTTGAATTCTGGGCGGCATAGCATCGATTGCCATGTGACCCAACAGCGATACCAAGGGCTTGTGGTCCGTTTCGAAAACAACTTCCAGACCACGTATATACTCGTCAAATTTCTCCGCTGCCCAAGTCAACGCCAGCGCTTCTTTTTCAATCTGGGAGTACCATTGCTCAGTTTTGGTGAGCGAACAAGAAGCGAATGCGACTGGTTTACGTTGCCCGTCTTTTTGCTTTTGGAACAAAACTGCTCCCAGACCGAAAGATGATGCGTCAGCTGAAAGAGTGGTTGGTAGCGAAGCGTCGTACATAGCCCTGCATTGCGCTGAACAGATGAGCTCTTTGAGTTCTTCGAACGCTTTTTCCTGACTGCTACCCCTGACCCAGTCCCCATCCTTGTTCAAAAGAACGCGCATGGGAGCCGTCACTAGAGCTAAATGCGGCAGGAAGCGGCCCAAATGATTGGCCATGCCCGAAATGCTTCTAAGCTCGGCTACGTTGCTCGGTGGCCTCAAATCTTTGACAGTATCGACCTTCGCCGGATCAGGATGAATACCTTCTTCATTAAGAATATGACCTAAAAACTGTACTTGCCTAACTCCAAATAAGCATTTCGCTTTGTCTAATGTCACATTTGCCCTTGCTAGGCGTGTGATCACTACATTTAAACGCTCGTCGTGTTAAGCTTTGCTTTCGCCAAACACTAAGACATCGTCCATAACGTTAACGACCCCCGGCACGCCGCCTAGTATCTCAGACATCCTCTTTTGAAAGTATTCCGGAGCGGAGGTAATTCCAAAGGGTAGTCGCGTGAAACAGTATCTACCGAAGGGTGTTAAGAACGTGATTAGCTCTTCCGAGTCTTTACTGAATCGTACCTGGTGGAAGCCCGAGTTGGCATCGAACTTTGAAAACCATTTCGCTCCTGACAGCGACCCTAGAGCTTGATCCACAGTTGGCAATGTAAAACGGTCACGGACTACGCATTTGTTGAATTTTGTGCGGTCTACGCAGACTCTCAGGTCTCCTTCACAATATACCGGCGCACCATTCGGTGGGGCCATCCACTTTTCTGATTGTGCTTGAACGCTCAAATTTATCTATTTCGCACTTCAGGGACTCCCTCAGAGGAATTGATACCCTGCGGGGAGCGCTTATAGCATGCGGAATAGCGGCAGGTTGTAGTCTGATGGTGTACTGCCCCGGCATCGTGCCTAGACAGCTGAACATTTCTGGAAAACGAGCCTCGTACTGCAGGTTGTGCGACTCGACTGCGTCAGCAAATTTAACGACCCCTAAGGCCTCAAGTGCTGGTAATCCTAGAAGGACATCACGTAACGGACTGACGACGTAACATGTTTGATACACGGTTTTTCCTTTCCATGTGATCTCTGCTACGAATTTGCCTAGTAAGTTACGCTTACTGCCTCTTGCACTCTGCAAAACTTCATCAGTTTTTTCAAGTTGGGATGGTGATCCCGGAAACGTTGATGGTAACACTGACACTTCAGCACCTGAGTCAACCTTTGCAAATATGGGCACAGAATTTATGCGCACCTGAACAAATCGAGGTTTTCTGCATGCGTCTACTGCTCCAACGAAAGTCTCTCCCGATTCCTGGATGACCGCGGAAACGTGTACCTTTCGTTGAGCGGAAGCCGTCCTTTTCTTCAAGCAGGCCCTTGCGAAATGTCCCTGCTTGCCACAGTGGAGACACTTGGCGGCTCTGGCTGGGCACGCCGTCCTAGTGTGGGCGTCACCACTGCAGAAAGGGCACCGCCCCTCCGGCGGTCGTCGCGCATGCGGCGGGGTGCACCTGTAGACGTCCCCTGTGCCTCTGTTGAACCACAGGGTCCACATTGGGGTCTTGGTCACAAAGTTCCGGTGACTGCTGGCTTTGGTGTCCTCGTAGAGTACACTGCTGCTGTTGGACGCTTTCCTTTAGGCGAGCCTTCGCCACACGCACACACGCACACGCGCACACGCACGCACACGCACGCACACGCACGCACACACACACACACACACACACACACACACACACACACACACACACACACACACACACACACACACACGCACGCACACACGCACACGCACACGCACACGCACACACACACACACACACGCACACGCACGCACGCACGCACGCACACACACACACACACACACACACACACACACACACACACACACACACACACACACACACACACACACACACACACACACACACACACACACACACACACACATTAGTTTTGATTGTGTTACGGTAGTTCTTTTTTTATTGAATTTTGTGCATTCGTCGTCAATATAAAATACTGTGTACAGCCACCTCTAAGGCTGTCGCCAATATTTACTCGAGCACTCGCGTATTTAAACACAAAAATGCAATCTTAAATAAGCCGGTGAGCTGATGCCTATATTGCGAAAGTGCGTGCAGTGGTTGCACACACGCGATAATACAAAATTCTCCTAATAGCACATGTCCAACATTGATGAACAAAAATTTTAACTGTTGGAAAATTTTAAGCTATTCTTATGAGAATATTGAAGGTAATGATCCATTCTTTCGATGTGGAGCAAAATCTTTCTTATAAATTATTTCCATCCCTTGCATCCAGCTGTCAAGTCTGCCATTGAAAAGCAACGGGGAACTCATTTGACTATAGGAAAAACGTTAACAGCAAAAAAAAAACACCCCTGTTGACGGGAGATTGGCGGATATATTGATTATTATAGTGAAATCTTACAATGTATGAAAACTTTGCGCCAATAAATTCTTTCTGTTCAAAAATGCCTTTGTCCAGAATTGTTTGGTATCCATGGGCACAACTGAGAACATATGGGCCCACCGAACAAGGACCCTAGAGCTTTACAGGCAATGTATTCGGTCGCAGAGTGGAATGCATCTTAGTGCTTTCAGCGCAAAAATGTCAGGACATTTCTCTGGCTTCTCTACCGAAAACAGAGTGGCAGAAGATGTTCTGCAGGCAAATTAAAGGGGTTACGTAGCGGAACATTGTTTTTGTCATAAGCACGCAGAGCAAAATCCGTCTTAAACACGTACACCAGTCCCCCTCCCAGCACGCGCGAGCGCCGTCAGTTTACCAAGGCAGAGAGCAGCCTGCATAAAAAGAGTCGAAGAACAAAAGAATAGTCCAGATGGTTCTGTAAAGCCAAGAGGAGTTTGTTTGTCGTGCGTCTAGAAGCTTCCATGTCATGTTCCCAGAAGCTTGAAAGAGAACACTAATAAGAATACTTGGATCGAAAAGAACGCTGTTCAGGCTTATCCACTGTAGGAAACAAGGAAAAGTTTGTCGTCGACCTTTTGATCCCTGCAGTGCGGGACTACGTATGACTAACGCCACATCGCGTGGCAACGAGCAACACTGTCACAGGAATAAGCCCGGGCCTGCTGGCTGCTAAGCTTCAGTCACGATGCACTTTTATTATTTTTTTTTGCCGCCTTGGTTCGTTACAGCGAAGGGACTTTTTTCGGCACTGGACAGCCATTCTATTTGCTTGATCTCTACGGATCAGCCGGATGGCCAATGGCCCCGACTCACCGGCACCATGTGTAAGTGCTGATCCCCAACCTTTCGGCTCGGTCTCGCTGGCGCCTGCTGAAAGACTTTCGCGACTCTTTCGCCAACTGCGAGGAAACATGCCTCCATGGCAGAGAAACGATTTCGGCGAACATAAATTCTGAGCCTCGTATTGGCTTTCCGAGTCCGCCGCCCGGAGCGGGAATATTGATTTAGGGGCAGCACTCGCCTTTTGTCTTTCGCCCGGTGCATATTTATCGCCAAAATGTCCTCGCTTTCACCGTCGCTCCCTATTCAGCGCTTGGCAATCAATGAAGACTCCGCTTCGCCCCGGCAAGCCGACGTCGCGCGAGAGAAAGAGTTCCTTGCATTTTTGCCTGTCGCTTCACTCCCCAATGCGATCTGTGTGCTTAATGTGACTTTGCTTATCTCTTCCGAAGGCGCTTGCCGCGTTCGTAAAGAAAGTTGTGGAAGTTTCTGCATGAGTTGGGTACACATATGGGAGGAGGTTCGCATTCACGAAATTTGTGTCGTGCGCTAATATAAAATCGATAAAAGACGGCGAAAAGTTTCGTATATGTAATAAAGCCCCGTCATACGACGAAAGTGTCTATACACAAGCCGTGTCTGTGTTTATGGCACTAATTGACACATGAAATCGAAGTGTTGAGTGCGGCGATGCGGCGAACGACTGCAAAGCAAGACAAATAACTTAAAGTTTGGAAGAATTTTCTACGGCAGTCATCGCGCATCGAAATGTGCGAGTGTCGGCGTTAGTCGGCGAATGTAGGCCGAATTATCACCGATATGCAAAAGGTGCTGTTGTGACACATTATAGCCCGAATGCGACGAAATTATTATGCACAGATCGGGCACGCCGTACTCTTCGAGGCTGAGGTTCTTTTATATTTATGAAAAAAGTTATTCATTTGCCTGAGAAAACAGCGCATGATTTATTCGCGCTTACCATTCATATACGTGTGTTGTGTGAAGGAACAGAAAAGTGAACGTTTTGCCCAGGGCCACTCTTCGTCGTGAGGATGCGTCCCAAGGGCCAACCGACCGACTAAAACACTCCCACCACCCCCTCTCACGGTGCATGGAAGGGATCAGACATACCACTGGCCATCTCTTCCCTACCTCCGAGAAGGACCCCCTACCTCCAAGAAAACTGGAGGGTTGGGCCAACTTCTCCCAAGAACTCTACCTCATTACCATTCAAAAGGCAAACATTGGCTCCTACACATCCTCGGCCCGCCTGCTTCTCCACTCAGGGACGCAACGGCACCAGAACGGACGCCTACACCTCCAGGGCCACTGCTTCCACAGGTGAGCAACACACACGTGCGACCCCCCACCCCTCCCACCAATCCTCCTCACTCCCACCCCAAAGGCCTCTTTAATTCCCAACTCAAGGGCTCATCCCTACCCTCACCTACCCCATCTACCACTCACGAAGCAATCCAGCGATACACTCAAACACAAGGGTTCCGTTCTGAACTCACTCCCATGATTGCAATTGGCTCCGGCGAACAACTTGCCAGTATGAAACTATTCTGCCAAGAACAATCGCAACTTTTGCAAACCATGGTGGATGGGCTAGAGGTTCTGGTGAACGGACGCATTGAGAAACATGAAGCCAAGCCGGCATCGACCGCGAACTGACCACCCACGACCTTCCCCTCAGGCAGCGCTTTGCTCAAACCACTCCATCTCCCTCCACCCCTAACACCCACTCGTACCCTGGCCCGTCAGCTCCATAAACCTCACAATATGGCCCCGGGAACTAGACCACGAGTACACAGACGCTGCAACTATACTACATCGCAACCCAGGGCGTAACCAGACACCATCGTTTGGCAGTGTAGCTGCCGTAGCATACGCCGAAAACAAGCTCAACTCAACCTCTACATTGCGCACATCCCACACCTTCCTCACGTCATTGCCCTAGAAGAAACAGGAACCACCAACTTAAACATTAAAGGTTATTAAGTGAAAGCTTCCACAACTTGTACAGCCATCATCACCCTCAAAACTTTACCCCGTTATCGACCGCACACAATCAAAAATCCCCACTACAGGTACGGAGTTTTCAGCTACCGAACTCATCTCTCCGACACAAGCACACGGTCTTACTATCCTCAACATTGACAGCCTCCCCAGAGATAATGGTAAGACTATTTCAGACGTTATGCGCTCCTTTCGCAGATCGCAGCTCCTTGTCAATGGAGACTTTATTGCCCGCAACACATTATGGGGTTAGAAGGCAACCTCGTCTCTACCACCATGACTAACCACGGTTTGAGACTCTTAACAGACCCAACCACACACACAAGAATCAGCACAAGTGTTACCAGAGACACAGCCCCCGACCTTACATAGCAGATAACTTCAGCAGCAACCACTTTATCATTAACACTACCCTTAGATACAAAGCCTCTTTAAAGAACACTGGCGCAATATGACGCTGCCGGCCACCTGGAAACATGCGCACATCACTTTTATTACCAAACCCGGCAAGGCATTCCTCCTCCAAAACCTTCACCCTATCTTCACCACCCCCAGAAGCCCAACTAATTGGCCCAATATTGGAAATGTATTGGCATAAGTCGGTCCTACAGAGGACCAGAGTGAAACCATCCATTTCCAATATTGGGCCGGTTACGTCTTCTGCTTGGGACCAGTTGCATGGGAAAACTATTTGAACATATGTCGTCCTCAATAGACTCCAAACCTTTCTAGAAGTCTCGGGATTCCTATCCAACAACCAATTTTGCTTTCGTCCTAGTCTCCTGGCACATGACATACTCCTTTCCCTGAAGGAAACCTTATTCCACATCAAGAAGCACACTGCCACCACGAGCGTAATTACAGCCCTGGACGTACGAAAAGCCTTCGACTATCCTTCGCATCATGGCCACCACGGGCTGTGGGTCGAGCGTATGGCTCTATATCCAAGCTTTCTTAACTCAACGAACGGCCTGTATCGAACTCGGCGCTATGTCATCACTTCCATTCTCCCTCTCCAATCGGGGCACTCCACAAGGCGCCGTTCTCTCCTCCTTCTATTTAATGGAGCCCTAACCCCGGTGGTCAAACTACTCATCAATATACTTGACCTCCACGTGGCAATATACGCCGACGACATCACCTTATGGACGACCGAATGCTCCATAGGATAGGCCCAAGAAACTTTACAATTGGCAGTTGATAATATCTCCTGACCAATATAGGCCTTAAGTGCTCTCCGCTCAAATCGTAACTGTTCATGATTAGACTTCCCCGGGGTCCACGCGCATACCTTTGAATGTACGACGACCACATACCCCAGGTCAGTAGACTAAAGGTTCTTGGCCTCTATATACAGGACCCTTTAGATGCAACCTTCACTCTCCAACTCCTGCACGAAGCAAACCAAAGAAATCGCGGGTCTTATCCGCATAGCGGCCGCACGCACCTGCGGCATGTCGAAGAGATAAACCCTTAATATGGCAGACGGCCTTATCACTAGCTGCTTGACTTATCACCTTCCCTATCACTTGCTGAATAAAACGCAACAAGCGAAAGTTGATGTTCATATTAGAAAGGGGACAATCTCAGCGCTTCGCTTACCTCTGTCGGTTAGAACAAATCAGTTACTTGCAACGGGCGCCTACAATACTTTCTCGGAACTACTCGAAGCCCAACGAAGTAACCAGATACTTCGACTAACCCACACAGAAACCGGCCAATACCTCAGACGTCATCTTCACTTGGCCCTCACCGCCCGCTCACCTGCCCCCAAGTATAAAATCATCCCACCTGACATCCAGGGCCAACTACGCATCAGACCTCTGCCCAAAAATATGAACCCTGACCTACACAGGGAAAGACGCTAAGCCCAAGCTGAATATTACAACAAACGCTACAGAGGCAGACCTGACATCATCTATGTGGACACGGTTCAACACATCCTACCAGGCTATTATGCTGATGTCACTGCCTACAAGGATGGCACCAATGGGACCACAGCCACCTCCATGCCAACAACCGTAACGAGTCTAAGGGCGTGGCCATCGCCACGGCGTTCATACACGCTACACAAGATCCCAACATCACGAAAATCTGCTCCGACTCCCAAGCTGCGTACCGTCAATATCTGCAAAGAATTCTCACACCAGCCGCTATACGTAATCTAGCATCAGGAAACACGCTTACCTAAGAGATATCCCTCACGCGGGTTCCCGGGCATGCCTCGATTCCCGGTAATCAGCGCATTTATGAGCACTGTCCCTCCGGGCCCTGGAAGATCGGACACCCAAAACCCATGCAGGAAGCCTCGAGGGCTCTACTCACATACCCCTAAAACCCCACTGATTAAAGAAACAGCCGCTTCGCCATCACCTCGTCGTGCACTAGATTCAAAATACAGTGCGGACTGGCGGCAAGTGCAGAAGAAGGGCTACATCTCACCCTACTTCCTTCATCGCTACCACTATACCTTGACCCTTCCTCTCTGCTCAACATGTGGGGCGCCAAGGCCGCCCTCATACACTACTTGTGGGAATGCCCCCAACCCATGGCAGTTCCCCCCATACCTAACCCCCTCTACTCATGGGGAGCAGCTCTGCGAGTTTCTCAACTACTTGATTAAGCATGACTAGCGGACAGAGCATCTCCGTGAAACCCAGGCCTGTGGACTCTTGGGCAAGTAGGAGCCCACCCTGGGGGAACTTTTGTTCTTTTTATCGCGATAACGTTAAATGCCTTGTTATGCAGAAAATCCGGTGTCGGGTGGCGTAGGATGGTGGCGTTCTAGGGTGGCGTAGAAATTGGGTGGCGTAGGATGGCTCAGGCAAATACCCCAGGAGAAGCAACCTAGGTGAGCAAGCTTGGTCACGTGATCTTGTGGGGTCTTCGCAATCTATCCACCGGATTGTGAGCAAAATAACTGCCCTGGCAGGTTGCGGTTAAATTAGTGGTTGATCGCGAGAGGTTGCTCGGGAATGGCAACTTGGTTCGCACAAAACCCACCGGTGGCAGCTCCTGCCATCCTAGGGCAGTGGCGCCTCCCTTAACCGCTGCACCATTTTTCCTTTATTGCTGTACTTACTTCGACAAAACACTACAGGAAAACTACAGAGACATTCGCCAGGGCCGCGGTGGTGACGTTTTGAAAAAGAGTAAAAAGAATGCAAGTGCAGCTATGAACCAAAACTTTCTTCTTCCAGTTACATGCAGAAACGCTACCAGTTAAAAAGCTTTTAGAGGGAAGGGGTTTATTTTTACCGTGAGGTTCGCATTGCCTAGTCTACGTATTGCCCGAATCATTTGAACATGTTTTTCTTCACTGTTGGGAGGGGGTGTATTTTTGGGATGTTTTGCAATGAACCATTAAAAAAAGAGTTTCCGCTTCATCCGTACGGGATCAGATATTTGTCCATTGAAAAAGAGGATGGTTTCCCGTTTGACCAAATAATTCGCTGTCGCCTCCATAGCATATGACGCTCCAGAATGCCGAGTTATTACTGCGATCCTGACGCGCGACCAGCCCGCATGCATTTTCTTGAGGATGTACACAGATTTTTCGAAGTGTTTAAATCCCAATCATGTGTACCCGATTAGCTACCCAGGCCGGAAAATTTAAGGATGTTGAGAGAATATTAAACATGACAAAGCCTAAGATCTGGCAGGTTGCCGGTGTTCTTAACCGCTGCACCATTGCGCAAGGCGTTGTATGAGGACTCCCAGTGACATATGTATATAAAGCTGCGAATGACCGATTCGTATATATGGGCATTAACTCATTAACGCTATCTCGTGATATCCTTAAGACGGAGCTCATGTGTCCCTCCAGTTTTATTAAATTAAATTTTTTGCCACCACCACCTACGAGAACGAATATTTGTGGCCACAAGAGCGAACACCTTTACCAGGTGAGATTTCATTATGCGGGCGCCAAAAAATTTAATGGAAACTTGTTCCGTCGGCTCTCGCTTTATTTTTTCTCTTGCACACATGCGCATTGCACTCCCACCGAAAGGCTTAAAAAGGTTCGGCACATGTATAGTAGCTCAGTTACTTCTCTTCTGTGAAGAATACAAATAGGCGTATGAAATGCAGTCTTATTTGTAGCGGGTTCGTGACCTAAGGGGCAGCGCTTTAAGTAAATAAAACTTGGTTTCGGGCGGCAAAGTTCATCTCTTGATACCGCAATGAAAATCAATAATATGAATCTGCAAAGACGTAGTTGACAAATAGGGGTGTTGCATTTCATTATCGAATTATCCGATACAAAATTGAATTAGGTTTTCACCAATGCATAGCGCTTTTGATACGAAGATCTTACGGGGGCAGAACGATGCAAATTTTTCTCTTCTCCGATTTTACACTTAAGTACAGAGTTTACTCAAAGTGCCACGCAGAATTCTTTACAATGATGACATTGTAGAAGTGAAAAGTTTATCTTTTGTCGCTGTCAGAGCTCTATTTATACTGTTCAATCGCTGCCATGTACTGGCTTCCCACGGTGCTTTCTCCTCTTTGGCTTACGTTTCTCTAAAAAATATTTCTTTTTCTTTCGTGACTAGGGCAGGGTGTTTTGCTCGGCAGCACATTGCAAGCGAATGATGACGGTGTTATTTGTGTCTTTCAAAACTGCCTAGGTGGGATGAAAACAATCTTCCCTCATAGGGCATTTAATTTTGAAGGGGTCACCGTCATGCAGCACAAACCCACCTCGAACAGAGAACAGCTGCATAGCCGAAATGGCCGATGTAGGCTGCACTTCTTACGAATGCGTATCAAGGCCATTATAAAAAGGCTCTTTTATAGTCCACCGCGTTGACTGGCAGATTCCAGTGATTGCTGGGGTGTGGCGCCACTTGAGTCAAGGGCTTGGGACGAAAAGATGGAATAGAATTGAGAGAAAATTGCTGTAATATCCCGGCCTAAGCCCCCCCCCCCCCAAAAAAAAAATTAACGATGTTTTAGCTTTGGTGAAACCGAGTGGGAAGCGGTAGCTTCACAATGGTTTAGCCTGACAAAGTCTTGTTATGCTGTTCGTTGAGCATTTCTTTGGTATTTTCCTGGCTAAACCATCGTAAAGCTATCGCTTCTGACGCCACGGCCTTGCACGCGAACACCGCATGTCGACTTATTGCTAGGCGCGCCGGCGCTCCTTCCGGTTAAAGATGGCGTGACGTAACGCCCCATCACGTAAACGCCGCGTTTAGGCTCCTCGGTGAACCCAAAGTCGATCACGCGACCAAACTTTGGCTGGTCTTGACATCACCTTGACCACCCAACCTGACCTTGACTTGACCTTGAGATGACCTTGACTCTTGACCTTGACCATTGACCTGTCCAACTGCTTGACCATTGGTCTGACCATTGGCCATCCACCAGTTCTCCAAACTTAGAAACTGAAGGTTTGACCTTGGCTGAGCCTTGAAGGCCATCGGCAACGCGCTGCGATCACAGCCCGAGACCTGTAGTAGGGAAGCTACCGCTTCATAAGAGCCCTCCACGTAAGCTACGTTTCATAAAATCTGCGCAGCACGGAGGAATACCGAACAGGAATCAGTTAACCGGAGGCTGAAATCGCAAGGCACTTTGCATGTAAGAACGATCCATCGTTACTTGGCACCGTTTTTAAGCATGAAATGCTTTTAGCTCCGGTGAAGCCGAACCTATTCGAGGCATTCCGAAATTTTCCGTCCGCCCCCCTGGTATCCCGGCAAAAAAAAAAAAAAAAATCTTCTCATACGATAGCTACGAGCCGGATTAGAACCAATGCCTACGCAAAAAGGCAGGCTTCGTTTCTCGAAGCCTCAGACTACTCCACCATCACTACAGACTCATGCGCTGCTCATTGTAATGGTAGCCTGTCGCGCTACATGCTTTATATTGATGTCTCCGTCACCTTTCATTTATTAGTTCTGCGCTTCGAAATACGCAGCGGAAGTAATGTTGCCGCCGTGGCCGTGCAGTGGGGCCCGGTGAGTCAAGAGATAAAAAGTCCCACCTATGTTGCCAAAGGCAGATTTATGTAGTCGTGCAAGAAGGTGAGAAGGCGGCCAAGGCGGCTTAACGCGTCGCTAAGGCCGAAGGAGAGCGGGCAAGTGCTGTGGCGCGTCACGCAGCGAAAGCAGCGAGGTAGATCGGAGCTTGTTGTCTAGCGGCAAAAAAGACGGCCTGCGGAACGCGGCAGTACGCAAAGCACCAAAAGCTACGTGGGTGACGGATCCTCATGCAGAAAACGCAGCCGGGGAGACCATGCGCTCTGTCCATGCCGAATAATAGAAGACGGAGGCACTTCCAGAAAGCTGGAGCAATATAGCTATTCGTCCCGTCTTACTTTATCCCGTTCTTACCACCCGCCTTAACGGGTGACCGATCCTAGCGACAGCGGCTAGGCTGGAGCTAATGTTGAATGGGTGACAGGAATCCAAAGCGACTGGAATGAGTAGAGAATTGTCATATTATCCCAGCGAAGATGTTTCGTCTTCCGCACATGCCTTCTGGTACTACAAGCACATTTTTATCGCGCCGCTGAATACGTGTAGTAAAACCTTGAGGAAGCAGTAGTCCTCTAGCACCCTACTACAACAATCAAACATGCCTTCGACTCATAGAGAGAACTTGTGAGTTTTTTCTTACAAAAATAAAAAAGAACAGGCGAGATTCTCGTGGAATCGGGCATACTAGCGACAAAACTGAGGCGGGAAAGCGACAGCCAGCTCCTTGGAATGCCAAGACTGCCGCACTCCCCTCCCTGCGATCATCAGGAGCTCCGGGCTTTGCCAGGGGCGAGGCGCCATTAATCACATCGGCGAGGCTGCCTTCATCGCTGTCCCACCTTCGGCTGCTTCCAGAGGTCGCCGTTGTCAAGTGCCGCGCCTCTGTCGACGACGAATATTTGGGTCGGTAAAGCACGCGAGCCAACGTTGGCACTCGCGTTACAGGGAAACCTTTCATTAAACGAGCTTGAAAGAAGCCGCGTGCCTTCGAGTAATCTCCCAAACCGCCGCACATTTGCTTCAGGACCAAGTTACAACTTCCGTGTTTCCTTTATACGCTGCATGTGCTAGGAATACACGCATTTACAAGCGGCTATAAGGTAAGAGATATACTCAGGATATTTTTGGTCTTGTAAAGGTAATGGGCTGTTTAGCGCAGTTCGCAGTTCTCTTCTGCTTGACTCCACAGATGCTGCACGAGCATGCGATTTTCCCGTTCGCTTCGCGATTCTGCAATGCATTTTGCCGCGCCGGTGTTGCACTATTTTCCATGTTGCAGAAGTTTGAAGGGTAGTAACTCCGGCGCCGATTTGTGATTTGCTGCGTGAAAAGAAAAACTGCACGTAAAGGAAGGCATTTTGCGTTTGGTTGGGACGAACAATGGAAACCACGAAACCCCTGGAAATGACGACATGTACGCTTGACTAACAATTTTTTAGACAGATCACAATAAGAATTGTTAGCGTCGTCTTGTACAGACCGAAGCCATAACAGCAACAAATATGCTTTACGGGTGAACAGCTCGGGATTAGATTCAAGGTAGTTAGTTCTAGCACGGTTTGAGCGGCATAGGAAAATGGCTGCACTGTTGGTGAAGACGACAGTTTTTACTTTAGTGCACGTTTCTGCCGCGCTTATAGGAACTTGCATTCTGCGGCAAATCATTTTCTCTCTTTTATTTGAAATTTCCATGTGTGAAAGATGAGATAATTAGATAAATCCCTGACAGAACTGATGATGATGACAATATTATTGCGTTTGTTATAAAACCATTACTTTGGCAGAGCTGCTGGAGATGGATGGCGGTTCGCATATATCCATTGCCCTCTCAGTGTCTTGTCACTCATGGGCATTTTCAGAACAAAAGCAAGAAAGCCATAAATTGGCATATAGTGTTGTGCCGTGCGTAATGGATGCAGCGCCGCGCCAGACAGGCCACATTTATTCGTATATACAGCGGAAACAGCTTAGGAAGTCTAGAGCGCGCGCTACTACCTTTGTTATAATAATTTACACACGAATTCATCATTCGCTTAAGAGCGAACGAAACCATGTTGCGAATTTTATAACTAGGCCTCTGGCGATTATTTCTAATGCTCCTTTCCACCCAGATACCTTAGCACAGGCTTTTATACCAGATCGCGATGCACTCATTGCTCATGTCAGCCGTAACGTCACAGGTACTGGCGATCGATGACAGTTGGGTGAAATGCATTGCAGAAAAAAATTACGCAACATTTAAGCTACCTCTGAGTAGATCGTAATACTCAGCGAAAACTTGGTACACAAAGCGCCAGCGCTCAGCGCACCCTGGTGTTTATAGTGCCGCACATCCTCTCCTGTCGCTTTATTCCCGCCCGGCTGCATCTCGGGTGCTTAAGATATTAGATAGAAATTTCCGCGACTGGCAACATCTTTTCCTTCCTTTTTGTATTGTTGTAATGATAAACCACTACTGCTATCTATGCTGTGACGTACTAGTCTGTCAGAGTGACAGATACAGGGTACCCCAGCGCCTATATACGCACCTGCGGAGACTCGTTCAGTGGTACGAAACTTCCTATATGTACTCTGTCTAGCCACAGCAGACGGCAGCGCCAATTGCTGCAATAGCGGCCGGAGTTGTCGTTGTCATAGCAACGTTAACTGAAGAAACGTCGAGCGGGATTCCAACCACCGTCGGCGAAAACAAAGGAGCTTCGTTTCCTGGTGCCTCAATCAATTCAGCCGTCGCCACAATCTGTCGGGCTGCGTGCGTGTGCATGACATGTGTACGAATGCTTAAATTTTAAACACCAGTTCTCCCTCTGTCACCTGGTGCGCTGAAGTAGTTGAAACCGAAACTTGCCGGAATTTCGTACCCCTGACTCGTTCGTGTCTTCCATTTTAAGTTTTGGCGACCATTTGTCCCGTGCATGCGCAGTGGTGCAGTGCACCAACCTCCGGTTTCACCTCCCGGTTCGTCTCGAAGGTTTTGAAACGGCGGATTTCGTTTCTAAACATCTGAGAATGGAACCTAAAGGGAATGGTAAAGGATTTACCTACAGGTAATTGTTGTCTAAAGAGGGGAAAAAAAGGCGAGAAAAAAATTGATTTCGAGTGAATGATTCAAACGTCAATCTTAGCTTGAAAGCACTTCAGAATGCAACCTAAAAGGGAACACACCTACAATTGTAAATGATAAACTATTTTCGTGATGTTCATGCTAGTAAAACAAAAACAAGAAAAAGTACCAGTAAAGGTCGGATTCGAACTGCAGTTTTAAGCGTTAAAAAGGCAACTAATCCGCTGTGCAACAGCGTTTTTTTTTTGTTTTAAGCATGGTATTTAGTATACTGAAATTATGTTCGATTTACAAGAACTTTTAGGAATGTTTTTGGAAGCGGTCCGAAAGACACCTAAAAAAAGCAGCAACAGAGCACTAGAAAGGAGGTAAGGCTAAGCCTGCCACCAAGAGGGAGTGCCACTGCTGTTTAAAATCCTTCTGTTCATAGACTTCCCACATAAGAATAAACTTTCGGCAGAATTGAAATTTCGTCATAACAACTGATTCACAGTGCCGGTCTATCATTATAGTTTTCCATAAGATGTCTAGTACAATCAGAAAAAAAAATCAATGTTGGTTTAGGTTTCGCTTATGGGGCTTAACGTCCCAAAGCGACTCAGACTATGAGGGACGCCGTAGTGACGAGCTCCGGAAATTTCGACCACCCGGGGTTTTTTAAAATGCACTGACATCGCACAGTACACGAATTTCTACAGAATTTCGCCTTCATTGAAATTCTACCGCCGCGGCCGGGACCGAAACCGCGTCTTTCGGGTCAGCGGCCGAGCGCCATAACCACTGAACCACCGTGGCGGCTACGAATCAAAGGGCCCCGTAACATATTCCACTCCGATAAGATATCGTATTGTATCAGAAGTCAAAGAAATTCGTCTAAGATAGAAAACAGCGCAAAACCACAGAGAAGACACAGGAAGATGGTTGCAGCACAAACCATCGCGAGCGGTTCGTATCTTGTGCCGAAGGCGTCGCCTATTCGATTCTCCTGTCTTGTGGCCATGCATACGTAGGCCAGTCCGGAAGCTGCTTTAATAAAAGAATGTCAGAACGTAACTACGATGTGACAGAGTGGATTTCAGGACATTTGGGCGTTCACTGCTACGATTGTAAATGCACACCTAGGCTCAGTAACACAAGCGTGCTGCGCAGGTGTGGTGACAAAACCACGAAAAGGTCATTGAAGCCGGAAAAATCGCAAGCGTAAAATACTGTTGTGTAAGTACACATTCCATAGTCCTTCTGGATAAGGGGTTGCGTTTCCTAACGGAAGCTGGGTGGTTACAGTTTTCCTGCTTGATTTCTGCTTCCGATGTCTGCCTGTCTGACTTTGCTCTTCTTGTTGCTTTTGACGCGTTATGTATATTTAACGAGGTGTCAGAGCAATAAACTTCAGTTGTTAGTCAGCGCCCCTGTCTCATCTTCCCGGACCGTAACTCAACCTGCGCTTGAAAAGGCGGCGAGGCAGAGAGCGATGTCGGTGGTCACTGCTAAGGCTAAGAAGTTCATTCACTCTTGCTTAAGCGATCACGGACGCTGTCAACTCTGCTTCTCGTTGCCAAATACGTGTTGCGAAGAGGCCACAGGCCGGGAGGAACGAGAGTTGTCGCACTTTGGAAGTGGCAGAACGCACTTAGGTTTCGGTATGTCTGATATCCAGTTTCATATGAGTAGTGCATCTTACAATAATAGCTCTGACGAATGCATGATATAAAGAGCAAATTCGCTGTATCCGAATTATTTAAAAGAGGGCTTCTCTGTATGTGGCTATTAAAATACGAAAAAGACGACTATTTAAGGAACGGCTAAGCTCATGATGGAAATACTGTACATCTTATTGTACTGCTAAGATTCGGATATAACGGCTAAGCTACTGATTAACACGAACAAATCAGCGAAAAGTTCTCCCCGTGGCGGTGTTCCCGCAGCTGTTCGACTTTTCGAGCACGTTGTTTACACGGTAGCCCACCTGTAGCAGGCCGCGGCTCTGTCGACTGGCCTGGAACGGCCAAAGGGGAAGCTAGTCCGAATGCTTCCCTCTTACCCTTGCGATAGCCTCGAAAATGTGCTCCGTTCGTCTGACGACGACGTTCGGTTTGACCGCGAATCATTCAGCTGCATACGACTGGATTTTGCTGTTGCCGACGCTTCTTCTGGCGCTCACGAGCACGGCGCATCTGGGCTGGTGACTGCAACTGGCCCGACAGTGCAGCGTCTTCCATGACTTAGGAACTGCGTGCCGCGGGCGACCGCTGCTCTGAGCAGCAAAGATAAAGCGTCCACGGATGCCTGAGGAGCACTGGTGATGCGTTGCAGCTGGGCGATTGTTCACCGGCCTAAGAAGCCCCCCACGGCTGAGTTCCGAATGACAGCTTTCCGCAGCAATACAATACAATACAATACAATACAATACAATACAATACAATACAATACAATACAATACAATACAATACAATACAATACAATACAAATACAATACAATACAATACAATACAATACAATACAATACAATACAATACAATACAATACAATACAATACAATACAATACAACAGAACACAACACAACACAAAACACAGCACAGCCCCACACAACACAACACAATGCAACACTATATATTGCGAAATATAATAAGGAAAGCTTCCGATTTGTGCTGTTTGAGGCGTTTCTCCCTCAAACTGGTGAGGGAGAAAAAGAAAAGTGCGTAGAGAAAAAGTACGCCTGAGAGCAAATCGCGATTTCAATTTTGGACGGTAGGCTATGATTTGGTGTTTTATGCTTTCGTTTTATCTTCGCTGGGGGACAAACAATAAGCGCATGGGCTTTACAGGACTGGTGATGACACGGCCAGGAGTGGAAGCTGATGTGTAGCATCTGCGCACTGAAATAAGCGCTTGCTTTACAAGCAGCCTGCGAGTATGTTGGCAAGCACGTCCCCTCAAGAGTGAACGTCAGAGCTCGTAGCCCTTCCCCGGCATCACTGAAGGCTTTCATTTTTCGCTAGGTGCTGCACCGCTCGCCGTTGCTGCTTCCGCCTTGCGTCGCCAGATCTAGGGGCGGACGTCTTTCGACGACATTAAGTGCAGCCTTCACTTTTCTGCTGTGCTTGGTATCTCGCAGCTGAAGGGGCCGCTTCAATTTCTAGTTGTTTTTTAATGTTCTGCTAAGGAAGGAAGAATTATTGACCCAGCAGTATATAAGACTGAAGAGCGTCGGCTCTCTATTGCACTTCAGTTCGCTTTCTTTCTATTGCGCACCGTTTCAGTTGTGCCAGTACTTTTTCTCGTCGAAAAATCGGAGGGACATCCGTATATGGGACGAAGGGAACTGTTCAGTACTTCCAATAATAATAATAAAAAGAATATATCTCTGCAGAACAAAGTCGACCTGGAACTCGCCCAAAGTCTAGGATTCCTTTCCGTGCACATATATAGGCTCCAAGAATAAAAGGAAAATGGCGCCTTAGACGCCAAATTCAATTCCGCTTGAGATATAGATCACGCTGTTCATATTACAAGCCAAAAAGTGCTGACGCAGACGCGTTTTTTTTTCTCCTGCTCTTTGATCGCTTCTTCTGAACTGCCTTTTTTTTTTCGCGAGGGCTGCTAGTGGATAAAAAAAAAATGCCTTCGTGCCAAAAAAAAAAAAGAGAACAAGAAGGAAATGAACGAGGGGAATCGGAGTGCCTGAGTGGTCCGATAGTTACTGTGACAGTCACAAATGCAGCGGAAATACACAACTGTAGAGATGCCAAAGGCACGAAAAGTTAAAAGACCGGCTGGGAATTTTAAGGGTTTTTAAATTCCAATCACTGCCTTATTTCAACTAGTGCAAGGCAGGGCAAAAAATAGTGCCGAAATGTGTAAGGATACACAACGTCACTAAGACAGTACAGCGACTGCATGACCAAACAGCCAAGAGAACAACATAGACAGAATGCAAAAAGACACTTACTACCTTCATCCGTGTATATTTTCGCGCTGCTGAGTCGTGCCGCAAGACAAACGCACTCACAGCTTTTATTCTCCACTGAAAGAGGCCTATGCACTGTTGCCTTGAGAATTCCTCTTCGTTCTGGTTTCAAAAATTATTTCAAAAGTTTAGGAAAATCGGGTACAAAACTATTTTCCTTAAAACGCCACTAGAGCCCTACGATTAAGCAACAAACCCAAACTAAAAAGCATGGAGCATGCATTGCAAATCCTGGAAATAATGAGAGATACAAACAGTTCTGGAACGTGTACATGTAGACAATCGAATGTTTTCCATGCACTGCAAAAAGCAGTCCGGGATATTCACGATAAGTCATTAATTTCTAAGCGGAAATAAATGCAATAGTTTCTGTGCAAGTAATTATATTGCATAGTAGCCGTCACTAAGCTGCATTAAGTTGCTGTAGTGCCCACGCGTGCGGAGCCCTTAGATTCGCACTTCAGTAAGATCAAACTTAAAAAAAAAAAGAAACTGCAGGGGACACACAAACTCCGCCTTAGAGGTATGGCGCGATAGCGTTAACGGCGTTAACGTTAACGGCGTTAACGTTAACGGCGTTAGCGTTAACGCCCATATGTGCGAAATTGGTAATTCTCGAATTTACATTCGTAGATCGCTGGGAGTCGTCACACCACTCCTGGTGCAGTGGCGCAGCGGTTAAGAGATGCGCCGGTGTCTTCCGATGGCAGGTGCTCCCAGCAGTAATGGGACTTATGCGACCCACGTTGTTCAACACGAGCGTCCTCTCGGAACCGATAATTAAATTATCTGCCACCCGCCACGGTGGTCAGTTTGCTCACAATCCGGTGGGCAGGTTGGGATGACGGAACAAGGTCATGTGACCCAGGTGGACAACCTAGGTTGCCCCGGCTGCGAGGCTTCGAACGATCACCGACGCGGCCCCGGAAAATTTTTTCCGACATGTGGGTACTGACGTTGTCGCGTTAAAACAGTCACAATTCCTGCAAAGAGGTTGACACTAACTGAATATTGCCGAGAGTTGTGTTGCATATCGGTCAAGGTGCATGTTATTTCCCTAAGAGTCAACCATGTACACGTGCGACGAAAAAAAAAAATGCAAAGAGCGAAGTGCGTAGGCGCCGCTGTGTTCTCGTTGCTTTGTGTCGCCCCTGTACACGTGTCGTGGCGAATAGTGCATACGCGAGGAAGTCTAAAGCAAGGAGCTCAGTACTGACAACGGCGCGGAAACTGCACAAAGCTAACACGCAGACACGTACACGTGCACACACAGCTGCCCACACAACTCTGACTACTAGCCCTGGCTTCAAATTTTAATGATTCACGGTTTATATTTTGTGCAGTGTGTGTGCACCTTTTTGTTGAGTTTCCGAGTTCTTTCCATTCTTGAGGTATGCAAAAACAGGCCCAATTCACCGCTCTTTGATCGCAAGGAGAGAAAAGGCAAAAAAAAAAAGGAAAACAGCACTCCACGCAAGAAACGCACAAAACCAACCAATTTAATGGAATGTGCCTAAGTGGAGCATTAGCGGAGTTCTATTAAAAAAAACAGCGGGGGCGCTCTGAGATTAAAAAACGGCGGGGCATGTACGGAAAGAGACCGTTGAAGAGAACTGTTCGCCACGTTTGTTACTGACTCTTATTAAATTCGCACGATATTTTTCTACGCAGTGATCACCTTTCTAAATGCGCCTCTTAAGGTCGTTGCGAGGGAAAATAAGGAATATAAAACCAGGGAGCATCTCGGATTTCGGGCTTTGAAAACACCCATTCTGTAACGTTCTGTTTTTTTTTTTTTGCGTGTGTGTTTCCAAAGCTACAGAGCAAGTGTGCAGCGTTCAAGAAAAAACTGCGAGACGACAGGTTCCTGAGTACACACGATCGAAATAGCGATTTCTGGCAGTAGCGACGACAGGTTTCTGACCTTTCTTATTCTGAATCAGGAAAGAAACAAGCGATGGTGTTGGGCAAAGAATGTCACACCCTTTCAAAGTCAAAGTCAAAGCATTCTTTATTCTCGAACGTACAAGCCAGTACATAAATATATTTGGACCGATAGCCATGTGGCTAGTGAAACGGTCCAGTACAAAATAAAATAAAATACACCAGGCAGCCGTAATGAGCAAACAATTAAAAAACAAAAAAAAACAAAGAAAAAGAATGCTGCGAGAGGCTGGGATAGTACTTGACTCTGCAAGCTCTTCCTCTTTTTTTTTCGTTCTCCACCCATACCTACTCTCAAACTACGATTTTTGGCTGCTTTCAATCCACGTTTTCGGCTTGAAAATTTGGAGGATTGATGCTATCGCGGAAACAGCGCTGTTACAGTTGTGCTCGGTCAACACTTTCTGCGACCTTTGTAGCAGCTGCACAATTATATTACGAGCTCCATCCACCCGATAGTATTTCATATGATAGACTGAAGGTTGAATGAAGATATAGTTTGCACGAAACATTAAAACAAAGAAAAGAACCCTAGCTGCGACTTTTGGTGACTCGATTTGCAGACAGGCATAGGTCTGCCTCTTGTGAACAATGGACTCTTGTCTACGGCTCACCAAATTTGAGTGGTGATTGTGTTGCTAGTTCCCACTTTCTTTGAAATTTCAAATTGCAGATCAAAACACGCATTGTGATACAGTAGACGTCGACCACTAGCCTCAGTCAAATCAATATTTAGGCTTTTTGTCTTAAAAAAAATCACTAATTTTTGTTGCCCAGCGCATGCACTTGACTGATGTTTTGCAGTGCCAAAAAAATAAATAGAAAAGCAATAAAGGAGACGTGAAATGTACTGGTGCCGTCAAAAGTAAATAGAAGGCAATATTCACGAAAAAATTTAACCATTGGCCCCCCAATTCATCCATTTTTGAATACATATGTGCAGCCTAATTGTGATTTTGCGAATTGCACTGTGTACCAACAAGCATGGACCATTATGCTCTAGATTTAAAGAAATTAAATTTTTTTTGACAAAGTCGCCTTCCATTTACTTTTGACGGCGAGTGTACGCAGCCGAGGGAGAAGGTGTGAAGAGGAGCTCAGAGGAATGAACTGTTAAGGAACTTTAATTTATCGTCTTCGCCGTCCCCCCTCCCCATCCCCTCCCCTTTCACACCACTCCTCCCTCCGTATAGCTGCGCCCCTCTTGACAACATACGTATAAAACGCGCTCAACTGCCCAGTGCGCGCAAAAGTGCGACATCGGAAGCGTACAGACAATTATGTTCTTTCCTTAATTGAACGCGCGTCGTGGGCTCAAGTCAGTGTTTGCCGCGGTCCCCGTCTAAACTTCCCAGCATGGTAAAACATCAATGCTAGCGGCCGTTTTCGTGTTATCACCAATACAGAGACAGTGCTCTACGGCTGGTTCTCAGGTCCGGGACGGCAGCCAAAACTAACGGATCGATCAATCTAGATACCAACAGAGAGATCGATCGATCGATCGATCGATCAATCAATCAATCAATCAATCAATCAATCAATCAATCAATCAATCAATCAATCAATCAATCAATAAATCAATCAATCAATCAATCAATCAATCAATCAATCAATCAATCAATCAATCAATCAATCAATCAATCAATCAATCAATCAATCAATCAATCAATCAATCAATCAATCAATCAATCAATCAACGAGGACATTATGAGCGTGCATTGTCAGGGTAAGGGCCAAATATATGACGGCAGGGTTGAGTGGTTTGAGTACGTATGTAGTGATTGTACAAGGTAGGGAATCGGCACCAAGTGGATGTAAGTAGCTTCGCGATAAGTAATGTGTGGGTGAGGAGAAAGGAGGCGACTGGAGCGACGCAGTTCTTTGAGTCTCTGTCTTCTGTGTTTGCTGTGTATGGCTCGCTCAACCTTGTGGGTGCAATTTCCCGGCCAAGGAAGAGGGCTGCTCGGGAAGGTGTCGCGAGAGGGGGCATGAACCGGCCGTTCGTTCTCATCCCTTTATGTTCAGTTGGAGGTGGGTATGTCTCACTCACGAGCGCATTGCTAGCAGAGTCACGGAGGGCACCGTGGCGGCCCGTTTGCACATTTATGGTACTGCCTCGATGAGGGTGTTCAAGGATGGCTGCGGCGATCGCTTGTGTTTCAGCTGCTGTGCGGGTCTAGCAACGTCGGTGTGATGACGGACTTCCTGGTGGTAGGGGCCAACAGCCGCTGTAGCGCTGGAGCCTGAGAAGGTGACATAACTGTAGTAGGTTTTATGGACTGCGGTCTTGAAAATAAACTTCTGGTTTCGCGGGGTGTGGGATTCTCCTGGAAGAGGCGCTTCTCCAAATAGCGCACTTCGTTCACTTTTCACGCGCGGAGACGTCTCGGCTGGGCGGACACGCACCTGCTGGCAGGGCTAACGCAAGGAAACCGTGCGACAAGGTGAACCTGTGGTGTGCTCGAGGGTGGCCTTCGATCTCTTGTACTCACTTTCCACGCCAGATAAATGTCATGCGGTGGAGCCGACTTATCTGCAGCCTACCGGTGGCCCTCGCATGGCATGCTTCGCTGCATCGCTGCCGAAGGCGTTGCGGAAGCCAATAGACCCTTTAGAAAATTCAGCGCCATCTGGTGTGTGGTGCGCAAACCGCGGTGCCTCCGCCATTACTTGGGCATACGCCTGCCGGTATGCGCTCGGGCCAGATTGAAAAGTACGCGCGCCCGGCGAAGCCACAACAAGCGCAATTTTGTTTATGTGTCCTAGCCATGTTCCTTGACATTGGCTATCTGCACCAAGCTATAGTCGCGATGCCGGCATGCTGCTGTGTGCCTTTCTGCAGCCAGCGCGGCGAAGAGACGCGCACGGAAACAAGCTGTGTTTACAGAGCACGGAGCGCATGAAGTAGCTGCATGCTTATTTCTTCTCGTCCGTGACCTGTTCGTTTTCACATTAAAATAAATGATATAAGTATTGAAAGAGCAGAGAAATGTTCCTTCTACCGTGTAACCGCTCCGCTGTATAGTGAGCACAAAA
Organism: Amblyomma mixtum; assembly: GCF_055824585.1. Lineage (NCBI taxonomy): Eukaryota > Metazoa > Arthropoda > Arachnida > Ixodida > Ixodidae > Amblyomma > Amblyomma mixtum. The sequence continues at coordinate 187,081,459 of NC_143014.1, read as the reverse complement.
ATAAAGGTGCCACCTTCGGCGCACTCGAGGACATGCATTCCGATGCTGGCGACTGTTTCGGCGCGTCACAAAATCAAAACGTAGCTCAAACGCGCTTGTTTTGGATTTTCAAGAATCCACGTCCATTCATAGAGAGTTCCGTGTGCGCGAAAAAGAGCACGACGATGCGGCGCGGCGAGGAGCGCCGTCGTTCTCTCCGTTGCGAACATGCAGCAAACGACGGCGACATAGGCGGAGTGCAGCAGCAGCAGCTGTGTGTTTTCGTTCGGTCAGGGCCTGTGCATTCTGGCTAAGGCAGGAGACACATGTCCGGCAACACGTCCGTCGCGCCGCTTCCGAACTGCCACACCACAGCAAGCAGGGACACACGCAGCGGCAAGCACTGCTGCGCCGCTCTACCCAAGCTCCGCCGACAACCGGTGTCGCACTTGCAAGAAAAGACGGCATCGCCTTGTTATCAGAAAGACTGCCAGCTATACTCGAGCGGCGACAAAGCATGCCAGCTGATGTTGCGAGCTTTGGGCAACGGCACCGCTCGCGGGCGCTCCGGGCGAAGAGCTCTGCGGCTGCCTGTCTGCCGTGGTCGTCGCTAGGCCTATAGCCTGCTTCGCATCGAAGCGGCAGGGGCCGGCGCTTCGGAAGTCGCCTGCGCTATAATTGAAGGCCTATTCTTCACTCCGCTTTGCTGTTAACAGCATCATCTCACAATAAAATAATAGTATGATCAATTTCTACGGCGCCTTCAGCAGCGGAGCTAGCGGGCGCCAGTCGAGCCGGTCCCTAGCGTCGGGCCAGCGGCAGCTTCGAGGCGGTTCTCGCAACAAATTCGCTCGTACCACAGTTGTCACTTTTACCAGCAACTCGGTATTGACCAATGACCCAGAAAAATGATATATTTTCTCATTTCCCTATCACAGGGTTTATTATTTACGTCGAGAACACTCATTAGCTCCTTTTTATGACGCCGGCAGGGGATCCAGGCTGGCCGGCCGGCAGGCTCAGCTTACTTCACGTTCGCACAAGAAAATACAAAACGGCCATGCTACCAGAAAGGATGCTTGCTAGATTCTAGCAACGACAGCATGCCTGTGCTAGAGTGGAGCTTTCGGCAACGACACCGCCCGCGGCGACGCCGGGCGACGAGCTGCGCGCTGGTCCCCGACTGCCCTAGTCGTCGCTAGGCCTAGATCGCTGATCGAGCGCCCGTATCCGGATCCACACGCATTTCGCCCTGCAGTGCGCCTGCTCGTAGTCGAGTCCGGTCCAAGTGTTGTTAGCCCTCCTTTATCGACAGTAGATTCGACCTGCAGGGTAACACGGCAACGCGCACTGTCGACGGATCGCAGTGATACCGGCTTGTAGCTTCGCTGAGAGGTGCGGCCGGACGATAGGAGTCCAAAGCCTTTCCGAAAATCCGCCCGGGATGACAGTCAGGTCCCTCGACCTCTGCAAATTTTCCGCCATCGCTTTCACAAACGCAACCAGACATGCCACAAGGTGGGAACTAGTGCAAAGGCTGTGCAGAGCGCTATAGCTGCGCGTCTTCCAGCCAAAGGTGCCCAAAATATGGCGCACGACGCCGACGAAAGTTGCTGATGATGATGCCTGCCGAGTTGCCAGACTGAATTTTCTAAAGGGTCTATTATGCCTGAATTGAAATGAGTGATAATTTTATTTATAGTGTACTGCTAACAGGATTAGAAATGTTATGTTAATCAGCGGCTTCAATGCAAAGCAAGTTAGTCCTATAGCAACGCCTAGCGAGCGGTGCGCTGCCAGTACGCCGGTAGGTGGCACGTTGCTGCAATAGGCGCGTCAATATAGCGTGGCTGCAATGTGTTATTGCCTCTACGTGACAGATAAGTTGAGCTGTTGCCATTTTTTACGTATCGAATTATTGATATACCGAACTATTTCGCGATCCGGTTTGAGTTCTACATATCCGGGTTCGGCTGTATATGCACAAATTTCGCTGGAACTTGGCATCGAACGGTCCAGGACCAGGCCCGATAGCTACCAGAGAAAAAAATTTCCATTTAGACTCTGAAAGGAGCAAGTAATGCAAAATCTAGAATATAGGGCAGTACAACGCAGTGGAAATGCATGCCAGACCGATACACTCGCCTGACTCTATCGTCTCTTCACCGCGGGCTCCAGCTTATATACTGACAAAAAAAGGCTTCAAAACAGGTGTTAGTGGGGAGTTCGTAATAAGCAGAGAGTTTTCTAAAAACATTTTGGCATCTGTATGCAATGTATGGCAGGTAAAAATCAAGATATTTAACGGGAAGTTCTGTTGATGTTTATCGTTACGGCAAGAGCACTTGAAAAAAAAAAATGTCAGGAGCGGTGAATGAAAGAGATACTGCTGTGTTGTATTCCTACATCGTGGCTTTTGTTGAAAAAAACTGAGCTTCTTTTTCATCACGAAAGTTATTGCATAAGCTCGTCAATATTGTATGTCTGCTGCCAAAAAGGCAATGCCAATAAGGACAGAGGGGAAACAGAACAACGGAAAGGCAGGAAGGTTAACTAGGCGACGCCCAGTATGCTACCCGACACGCGGCAAGGGGTAAAAAGGGATAGAATGAAAGAGAAAAGAGAAAAGGAAGACCAGTTTTGCGCGTGGCCGTAGGCCATTACTGTGAGGGTACGCAGGACTCACACTGAAAGTTTGTAGCCTTGAACTGAACCCTGAAATCCTTGAACAATTTCAATAGAGTCATCGCAGCTTTTCTCAGAGGTGAAGGTTTGATCCAAAGCCCCAGAATCTTGGCTTCTGTAAAGGAACGAAGGTTCAAGCCGCGGATCGCTACAGCCAAGAGGAGCCGCTCACGCTCAAAAGAAGGGCAGTCAAAGAGTAGGTGCCCAATCGTATCACCGTGCCCACTGTTCTCATACGCTGGAAAACCTCCTACTGCGATCAGGGGGGAGTAGGCATTTGTAAATGCCACGACACAGCAGCCTATCATCACAGCAGGAGAGGCCGTATGATATAGTCAGTTTAAGTAATTAGGGGTCCAGGTCGCGCAAACGGCAAGGCGAGCCTCCGGGGGATTACGTTAAAGTCACGCTTCGGGCAAGCACTTGCAGTTGTCTTGCTGCGCCGGCTCTTGTCAATAGTATCTGTAGAATGCTAGCCTTTCCGTGGACAGAGCGAGCTCATCGTTAGCAAAGTCGTTTGCGACAATGCTGCCGTATCCTGGTAGACACTCGGAGATGATGCCGTGATCCCCTCTCAGTGCCCGATGTTGTAGATCTCTTATCTCCCCTACTAAGTGCGTGTGGTCTCCACGCTGTAAGGCAAATTTTTGACATTGTAGGGAAGCTTTAGAATCGCAGACCGCAAAGCTTTTACGGGGTTTTTGTTGTCCGATGCATTGCGAAGTCTCACGAAGAGAGGCTAACATGTCCAACTCTCTCGGACAAAAATTTTGAAAATTGGGAAGATACTGCTGTGGAAATATTGAAGGCAGTAGTCCATTCTTCTCATGTGCAGCAAAATCTTTTTTTTTTTTTAAAGTGTTTGCATCGATCGCATCGAACAGTTAAGACTGCCATAGAAAACCAATGGGGAACGCTTTTGACCACGGTGTACTTTTGACGATAGCAAAAAATTTAACAAAAAACAAAATGTAAGACTGTGGATGCAAGGATTCTAACATTGAAATCTTCCATTACATGAAAAAATTGCGTTCATAAACGGTTCTCCGCTCAAAAATGCTTTTTTCTTGACCAGAATTGCTGGGTATGTTTGTCCCAGCAGATGTTGCCCTATATGCGAGATTAGCGTGTTAATGCTGGCCTGCTTCGCAGGAATGACTGTGACGCAAGCTGAGCTAGTAGATGGGACGAAGTCACCCTTAAATACGTGAGTACTCGGCGTGGAGTCAGGAGAGTGTCAAGGGGTGAAAGATTAGCACTTGATAAGTCCGATTTCTTCGCGACCTCCGGAGTTGCAAGGCGCACACATGAGTCTCGCGGACACCACAGCGCACAGAGAGGTCGTACTTCCGGGGTGAACTGTGATTGGATGGACGACTAGTGGGCTGCTGTAAACTTTGAAAATGCAGCGTGCAGTCTCTGTACCGGCACTGACGCAATTGAGATGATCCTCAATAAAGAAAAAAAAAGACGCAAGATGATCCTCAGGAGCCCCGCCGTGGTGGCTCAGTAGTTACGGCGCTCGGCTGCTGGCCCGAAAGACGCGGGTTCGATCCCGGCCGCGGTGGCTGAATTTCGATGAAGGCGAAATTCCAGAGGCCCGTGTGCTGTGCGATGTCAGTGCACGTTAAAGAACCCCAGGTGGTCGAAATTTCCGGAGCCCTTCACTACGGCGTCCTTCATAGCCTTAGTTGCTTCGGGACGTTTAACTCCAATAAACCTAAACCTGATCCTCAGGAATCCTTGAAGATGACGTATGTGCATTTGCAGTGCGTCAAAGGGCGAAAATTGCGAAGGGAACTTAAGAATACTTACGTGCTTGGAATGCGAAAGCATAGTTTTTTATTTTTATTTCATTTTAATTCATTTTTATTTTTCTCTTCTGTTATAATTACACACCTGCACATTGGCATACAGTCGTAAAGCAACGCAACCAGTAGGTTCACCTTTATTCGCCATGAAACACCGCGGTTTTGAGGCCTATGGGTCGCAATCCGAAAGTCCTGGGTTCAGTTCTCTGCACTTTCGCAAGAAGTTTCAGTTTTCTTTGCTACCATGGTGACGTCATTTGGAATTTTTGGCAGCACTGCTGCTGATGAGTGCCGACGCCGGGTTTTGTTGCCGGTGAGCTTTCGCATTTAAATACGTCGAAAGCGGTGGTGGTCGTTGGCGATTGCAATGGTTGCAACTGTTGATGCAGTCCGAGGGAGACCCAGCAATTGTGCGAAGGGCCTGGGCTTCTACGGCCTGGAGGGCACGCAGATTCGCTTTGCACGTGTTCTAAAGGACGGGTGTACTGTACCGCAAAAAATCCCAAGAAGAGTGCTCTGTGAAGCTGCAGCATTGACTGAACCGACGAGCCCCATGATTGTCCGCCCAGAAATATGATTAGGCGTGATGCGGGCACCATAATAGATTCTCTTCTGTTAAAACCCCTGAAAAATGATGAGGTGTCTAATATGCGATGGTGTGCAATCGATGAATACCGAATATGGAGTCATACATTTGCTTGTAACTGGCACTAACGCACACTTCTCTGCTTAAACACTCAGACGTAGCTTCGGAGATGGGAAGAAGTAACGGTTGCTGCCCGCTGAAGTCTTTCACGCAACTGGAGACGCGTCACAGAGGAGGTACAAATGCAGATGACGTCGGCGTACACAGAGACGTAGACGGTATTTATGATGCCAGTGCGATGCCAAAAAGTTGTTGCAAACTCTCATCAAGAATTTATGATATCTGTCTCATGCAAGAACATAACAGGTGTTGCCTTTGTGGTTAATTGCGGATAACTCACGATGATTACAATATAATGATATCAGGAACTGAACATCCATTTTCGTAAGGGCTGGGATAACGTGTACACTTATTGTCTGTAGCGTGCCCTTTGTTACATTTCGGCAAAAGGCAGCGGTCGCTTGATTTTTTCCGGTCGTCTACGACAAACTGATCGCGTGAAAAAGTACTGGCATCCCGAACATTCATGAGTGCCTGTGGATTCACCCGTGTTGCGCAGTGAATTCCGGAAACCCACGTGGATTGTACCTGAGTGCTACCTCCAACCGCTAGTGTTCTGTAAAGGCGAGCTTGTTTGAGTGTTACAGGCGACTAACCGTTCGCCGCGGTGAACAGCCCTGGAGATAACTGCAGCGGGCCCACTGTCTGCCCCGATCTATCGGCAAGCTTGTTAGCAAGACCGATCGATGCGTAAGACGCGATACACCATCTGGACGGCCTGATCGCAGGCCGCGTGGCCGAGGCAGCCTCATTAGCGGCGACATGACTCGTAATTAACGGCCGAAGCCAGAAATCTGCGCCGCTTACACCGGAACGGAAACGTTCGGAGGCAGCGGTTTCGCTTTCCAACTCCCTTCACAGTTTAAACGGAGGAACATCGCGTTATGGCCCGCCAAAGTTTCCACGTGGAATTTTTTTGCGATTGGTCCGAGACGTACGAGGCAGCCAGTAGGAATCAGCTGAGTTCGAGGCATGCTTTTTTTTACCCCTCGCCTGAGCAGCTAGATGTAGGAAAGGCATCCTGCGGTATCCTGTGGCTTAAATCCTGGCTCGAACCCAAGCGTGGGTGCTTAAGATGGCATGGCATCGTCTCCGCTGTGTTTTTCATGTGGTGTGTGTGCGGTGATGTAGAACATAATTTCATGTGCTGCCCAGATTTCAACGCGGATAGTCGCGTTCTACTCGCTTTATTCGAGAAGGAAGGAATGCCGCACGCTTTATTTCAAGACCTCGTTTACTCGCGCGGACACCACTCATACAGAAAGGAGGCTTCCCGCCTTCTTCTAAAATTCCTTCGAGACTGTGACCGGGGCTCCAGATGGTGGCAGTAGTAGATAATGACTGTTGTGGGGATTGTGCGCATGACGGGTAGATCTGCCAGGCCAGAGATCTGTGCCGAAAATTGCCAGTTTTAATTAACGTCTAGGTGTCGCAACGGTGGAGCAATTGCCAGCAGAACATTTGCAAGGTTGACTGCACCAGTAGTTAACAACAACCTTAACCTTGACCTCTCTCTGCAAGATTTCGGAATAGCATCTGACAGCAAAGTTTTAGTGCGAAAAATAAAAATGAAGGTCGAAGAAGCGGGTTCTTTTCGGAGCCTAATTCTGAACAAGTGTGCCGTGCCTTTTCCAGCTATTCCTGAAATGATGAGAGGCGATAGGGTTGTTCCCGAGTTGCACCAGTAATAACGTGTGGGTACCAACGCAACTAAATTCCCGATAAGATTATGCATGTCATAAAACAATGGGCGGCCAGCCGGCAGAGAATACTGTGGAGCGTAAGCTTTTAACTGTTTCTTTAACGCAGGAAAACAGGTCATTTCAGGATGGTGCGCGAAAAAAAACTATTAACCCGTAAATTTAAAAACTTTGCTTTATTGCGGCACATCATTGTATAGCTAACTGAGCTCTTAATTTAATTACATAAAAAAATAACGATGGTCGATTTGCGTAGTTAGGCCAAATGCAAATTAGGTGCGGCAGCACGGTGTTGTCATTGTTTTCCATTGCTCATTTTGGCTTTGCGTTGTTTATTGTGGTTATACTTTGTTATTCATAATATTGCTATGTGAATAAAGTGGTATATCAGATGTATTGTGTGTTTCGAATGTGTTTGCATGGGTTGGATCAAGCAGATTAGATACATGATACAATTTTCATTAGTGTCGTTCTATGCATGCATATCAGTTACGTAAACGTTCTGCAGAAAATCCGGCGCCGTCGTATTCGTTGTCGACGGTGTTTTCAGCGGAAAAGCGTGGCCCACCTGCCACTTAGGTCACGTGATCTTGTGACGTAATCACAACCTTCCAGCTTGAGACAGTGTTTAAGCGATGCTCCCCTGCCCTGCAATAGCAGGTGCTGCCATCGGTGGTTCTTGTGAGGCCCAGGGTGCTCTTCCCGGGCAACCTCTCGTCACCAGTAATTAATTTAACTGCCTCCTGTCACGGTGGGCAGTTTGCTCACAATCCGATGAGCAGGTTGCGATGACATCACAATGTCACGTGATTTAGGTGATCTACCTAGGATGCCTCAAGGTCAAGCGTGCTTCAGACAAAGATCAGTGAAATCACCGAGTGCGGGCATAAGTGCTAACGCACTAAAACAGGACATGTATTCGTTGAGAAGAAAAACAAATATTTTATTGGCAAAAATTTAGACTGGCACAAAAATTTACAAAGATATTAATTATACTCAGTCAGAAAACAAACAATAAAAATCTAGAATTTACGTTCTATACGTTCCCATATCAGAGAAAAGATTATTCAAAGTAACAGAATTATTCCCACCTGTAAAATAAAATGACTTGCTCCCGCGAAGTCGTTAGACTTCAGCAGTGCTCTGCCAAGGTCCATTCCGCACGGTCTCGGCGGTAACTTGATCCGCTACATTACAGGTGGCGCTGAATCGTTCAGAGAGGCTCGGAAAGCAGCGAATCTGCTGGGCAATGGCAATTCTGAAAGTCACAGATGGGCACCTGTCGATAGTCCGGGCTGGGGGGACGAGTCAAATCTGTTCAAACTAAAATCAGACAAATGGACGTCATATTTTCATTCAAAGGTGTCGCTTGCATTTACAAAGCCAAGTGTCAATGCTGCGGAATGCGAAAACACCGTCGTTTCTCAGCATAGTCGGGGCGAGACGAGTATGCCACCTTGGGCACCATGATGGCCGTGTTCGCTCCGCGTTGACAGTTTTTGCTGGAATGTTAAAAATACTCCCTCATACGCCTAACGAAAACCATAACCGAAACTGAAGCACAGTTACTTGGCAGCATACTTTATAGAATTATTTGTCCGGTAGTGACATGAATCGCGCCAAATTTGTCGTCTTGCGCCATCGTACCAACTGAACGATTTGAATAGAGCGGTAAGGAAAGAGTTGAGGTTCTCTTAAAACTGGGCATACGCGCATGTACACTCTAAGCAAAAAGGGGTAACAATGGAGTGAGCTCTTCTCTAACGCCCTCCCTTTCGCTCCCTTTTATAAAAAATAGTGCGCTAGTGGACAGTTTACTCCCTTTGGAAGCCAAAAGCTTCACTAGGCTAGTCAACACCGAGGCTAGCGTGCGTCCCGTCGTCAGGAAAAGCCACAAGTGCGCGTGCGCGAACTGCGTGACGTCACGGTGGACACCCGAACCGCGCCGTAAGGGAAGGAAAATGAGAAGAAAATTGGTTTTAAGGAAAGGAAACGACTCCTGCCTCTCTAATATCTCGGTGCATACCCGAACCGCGCCGTAAGGGCCCTAAGGAAAATGAAATGAAATGAAAATTGCTTTTAAGGAAAGTAAATGCCTGTCCCTCATATCTTGAACACCCGAAAGGAATTGACACCACAGTACATGTCTCTAAAGCAACCTTCTAAGACAGCACCGTATTCACTACACGCGCGGCTCCTCCTGCGCCTTGCCGCAGCTTTTCGCTTCGAGATATCCAGGCTTAACCTTAACTAAATTTCATTAAAACTTCCTGTTGGGCGAGTTGGTAGTTCATATTGAATTAGAAATATAGAAATATTGTTTGCGCTATAATATTTCTAATTCAAAACCTTAACTAAGCCACAGCCAATTTTTTTTTTACTCCAGTATAGGCTCATTCGTGTTTAGAGGGTAGCGTATATCTTTTGCCGCGGGCCCAGCAATGTTGCTGATAATATGTGCCGTTTTAATTGTCTGCTGCGGATTGCTAGACTTCGCAGGCGTTTCTGTACGTAATTAATTGTGCACAGCACGAAGGGCGAAAAAATTCAGCAAAAAAAAAAAAAATTGGGCGTGCAGACCTGATCTTCAGGCCACTATTTTTCTTGTGGACCTGGGCGTCTCCGTTGCACTGTTGTCATTTCGAGCCTTCGAGAAAGTGAAAATTTTGTTTTCTATCTGCACTTTCAAGAAAATCGAAGATTTCCCCCATTTTCATCTCCGTTTAAGCGGTAAAAAAGTATAAAAGGCTTGCAGGAGAGGCTTTGCGCAATGTGTAGAAAAATTTCGAACAATTGCCTCCTTTTAATAAGCAAAAATGAGGAAACGAATAAAATATCTTACTTCGGTAGTACTTAAAACTTCAGCTTCGTCTCTGACTATGCTCGAAACTTAATGCGAATCTCCGAAGTGGTTGTTCTGAGATCGTTTACGCCCCAGCATGCACCTATAAAACGGGGCCTTAGCTCTCTATTGCCGAAACTGAAGGAATAATGAAGGAAATACCTGCGAAAGAATATGTGAGAGCGATATGCTGAGAAAAGCTGGAAGTTTGCTCGGTGAAGCGAAATTGACGAAACGAGGCGCCGTGTTGAAGCAGAAGAAACGGACGGGACACGAAGAAAAAGGAAACCTTAAAAGGTCTAATACATGCCTTGACAGAGAGCCTAATCACTGCTACGTATGTTGAACTGCCCTTTGAGCGTTGATTTCATTGCTATAAACGGAGAGTTTACTGATATCATTATCTTTTTTTTCTTTATCTCGGCGTCCTGCTTAGTTCGATAAAATATTTCTTCCTTCTCTCCCTGATCCTTGTGGCACTGTTTTTCAAGATGTTTCAAGATGTGCTGAACGCTGCTGTAGACATTGTGACACCCGTTATAACTGCTAATTAAGTGCTCGCGCCGGGGAATATATCTGCTTGCGAGAATATGAGTTGCATGTGCCACTTGTGTCGCAAAGTGGTTCACGTCGTGTTTCATTTTTTTTTTCTTTTTTTTTGCGGAGCAGTGTCCTATAACGCAACAGTAGATTTTGACGTAGAACAACGCACATTGTAGCGTTGCATTATATGCGTCCTCGAATAACCAATGACCCTGCATAAAATAGCGATTCATTTCTTTTTCATTACTTTTTCGCGCGAGCTCTGTTCACTCGAAAAACAACGGTTAGAGCTGCTTAATGTCAAAAATAAATGTAGAGGTCGTTTAATAGACGAGACACCAGAAATCGTGAGACCGGTATGATGAAGCCATATCAACTGCTCAGGATGACATTAGCTAAAGGCAGACTATTTGCTGTTCAATTTGGCGGCGTGCAGTGCATTATTTTTATTTTATTTTTCATTCTACTCAGTGTCTAGCGAAATGCCTTGCGCAAGTATTTGTTGCAACACACATGCGTTTAGTGTATCTGTCAACTTAGAGGTTCCTGTATTTCTTCTTTTTTTTTAAGGCAAAGTACTCGAGGAGCCAAAATTAACCAAACACACGAGCAGTGCTACGAGAAAGGAGAGGCACTCGTTCCTTGACCCTAATTTTTATGACCTCTGCCTTTTGCAAAACTAATCTTTGCTTTGAACCTGCTAACAAAGAACCCCTGGTTCTGTTCGCGAAGTTATTGCTTCATCCATGCCGGCACGCCCGTAATTGCTAACGCAGGATAAATAATTATGGCGCCCTTGCGGCCTCAAATATGCGCCCCGGCTCCAACGAGAAAAAAAGGCGTCGAAAGCTAATCATTTATCTCGAGAACGGAAGCATTGAGGGGATTACCCGCTGTTTTGGTCGTTCTTCGCGCCGAGTGAAATTTATCTGCGCTGCACCGTTTGCCCACTCTTGCAGAATTTTTTATGGCTGTTAAAGCGTCCCAAACAAGGAATAAAATGAAATAGAAGAGTGCAGCTACGCGGCCGACAGGGCAAATGTAAGACATTGCTCTCGGCTAGTTACCGACACCGGAAAGGTGAGGAAATATAAGAGAGGGGAGGAATTTCGCTGAATGGTGCAACCTGGTGCAAAATCGAGTGTCTTGCTCGAGTACCTCAACTGGAGCGCCAAGACGGCAGCGCTGCCAAGATTGCCGCGCTGCAAAGACGGCCGCATAGATCGGGTACGCGCCGGGGAGCCGAAAATTGTAATTTGGACACTGACGTCTGCCGCGGCGGCTACTAAGCTTGCTGAAGTGCGTGGTTAATTTCTTACGCTGAATGACCTAACGCGCTTCGAGGTATAGACGTTACCGCGCATTATGAGAAAGACGTGTTTCGACAGTGTCGTGAAACTACATGGGAGACGAGGTACAAGATTCTCCAAAAGTCCCCAGGCCGGAGGGTGCACTTCTGAGGCTTTTGTTGGAGCATCTACGACGCTTCTGAAGCTCGAAATCTCGAAAAGGGTAGCTCGAAAAGGGTAGCTCGAAGCCGAGCCTCAACCGGGCGGCCGCGGATCGACGCCGGGGTTTGCTTACTGAACCCATTCGAGAGGCGCCCGTGGTGTGGGGGCTATCAGCAATTTTATCCCTTTTATACCTCCCGCACTACTGGTGCTGCTCCTTTTATAGTATGCCTCTCATTCGTTCTCTTCTTTTCTTCTGCATAGAATGCAGTGAAAAGGACAAAAGTAACTCTCTCTGTCTTCACGTTCCATTCTCGTTTTGTCTCAGCACAGTGCAAGAGCCAACTAGAAGACAGGCCTCCAGCGGATGGCTAGCGCATTACGGCTGCTAGCAGGGCTACAAACGAGGCAGTGCGGAGCGCGAACCACGCCCTCTCACCTTCCCCACACTTTTCTTCCGTTCGTTCTTTCGTTTGTTCGTCGTTTCATTTCCGCTGGCCTTCTTTCTACACGTGTTGAACGTGCACCTATCGCCGCCCTCGCGGCACCGCCTCCTACTAATGCGAGCGTCGCTCGGGTAATGACTCCGACCCTTCTCCGGCTATCCCTTAGCGCCGATTCGGCCCGTACTCTACGATCCCGAGGACTGACTCAAGCGTCAGCGGAGGGCACCGGCCTGATTTGGGCAATTTGGTTCTTCTGCTTTTTTTTTTCGGTGAAGACATCTCGCAGACAGTTTCGCTGACGCCAAAACTGGTGCACGTGGCTTTGCAGTGTTTCTTGTGTTCTCACAGAAAGACTTTGCGCACCCAGAGAATGAAGAACGATGCGCTGAAAGAACGCAGTCAAAGAGAAATGCAGAGTCGGAGGACTCCACAAATCCATAAAAAGAAAAACGAATGAGAGAGGAAGATAGTCGGTATAACGAACGTTGACTAGTTCGTTCTCGCTTTATTGTGCGACAAGTAGCAACGGTCACAAGCTCCCCGTTCTAAGCTAGCATGCTGTTCACGGCCTGTATAGAACGGCCAGACGACGTGAAGCGCCGCGCACTGAAGGAAAATACATTTGACTGGTAGAGAGGAGCAGGAGCTGAAATTGACAGGAGAAATGGTGAAAGCAACGGCTATATCTTTTTTATTAGTCATTCGAGATTCGAAACGAGACGGTAGCAGTAAAAAGGGAAGATAACGACGGTATGAAACTTGTTTCCAGCGGAAAAAAACACGTACGAAAGAAAGGGAAACAAAGTCAGGTGAATAACGAAAGTCACATAAACACGGGCTACATCTCGTGTGCCTGTGGGATTAAGTTCAAGTAAAAGCTCTTTCGACATTCTGCTGGCTGTCCTTTTCACCGACCCTTTAGAGCGGAAAGAAATAAAAAAATGTAAGCAAAAGAGAGACAGATACGAAGCCCCGCGCAAATGAACCCTGTAATAATTAGAATGAGGGGCAGCGAGCGCACGTTTTTGAACACGAAACCACGAATCGCGTTGCGCTTCAGTTACAAGCAAATACCAGCAAGAAAATACCGAGAATATTCTTGTTCACGCGCGCAGGATTAATTGCGACAGGCTGGAAAAGTTACAGTCTACGTCAATGAGGATGATTAATCTGCCAACGCTTCGCAGGTGTAGTATATAGCGTAGAGGCACAGGGGGAAAGAAAGGGAAGCGAATGTAGGCGTGATTAATGAACGAGGGCTGAATAGAATTAAACGCGCGGTAAGCTGCTGCGATTAGTGCCAAACAACATAGGTGGTCATGGCGCGCTAAGGCCCTTGGCCCCGACGATTCATTTTGCTTTGGTAATTAAGCTGCATGGCACACAAGACGCGCGCACTTTGGCGGAAAACGGGCTGATAATTCGTCCGCCTCTCTCTCCTCGTAGATATTCCCAGTTTGAGCGCCGTATTTTTTTATTTTGTCGTTAAACAACGCAGAAATAAAATGAAACTATGGCATCGTGGCGTGGGAGGACACGTCGAAATTTTGAGAACGCAACTTGCGGCCCGTGATTCTTCCTAATAACTCGATGCGACAAACTTTAGGGTTCCCTTTTCTCTTCTTTCCTTTATCTCTGTAAACAAGTTTACAGGGCTGTTATGTCCAGGCACGATGTAAGCTTTATCAGTCTAGAAAAGCGCAGGTGGAAAGCACAGGAGAGTTAAGATTTTCGATGTTAATAAAGGCTAGAAGTCTAGGCTGTGCCCAACTGCGTTCGGCTAAACGATCAATACTCTCGGCCGGTTAAGCTTGGTATGAAAAAATGAGAATTAGTGCCATTCTTTAAAGCTCATTCAAAGGGTATGACGGCCGCAAGGAACGCAAAGAGCGTTCCATTGCACACATCGCATGCACGCTTGTTGCAACTGCGTTAAACCCTTTCTTGGCAGATAATGGACGAAGAAATGTCTCGCTCGACCTCTCATTGCACGACGCAGGAGGCGCACTATGACGGCAGTTATCGCACCTGTTTGGGCACTGGCGGCGAGTGCCCAAACAGCCGTCCATAGGGTGGCAGGTATTAGATGAGGAAGGTGGACTGTCACTAAGTTTGACAACGTTATACACCGCCATCGGTTTGCGTTTAAATCCGTTACCCCATACATCACAGATTTGCTTCTCAGTGCAAGCACTCAAGTTTAGAGTGGGTGCAGGAAGTGACGTCCAGTGCATGTCAATGCAACTGTAGTGGAGCAAACACACTCGGTCAACGGTGTGAAAGAACGCGACGACCCCGGAGCGCGAGGCTCGCATGCAGACATGAACGCTTGACCTCGACAGTTCTGGACGTCGCAAATTAAGGAAATCCCAGTCAGCCAAATACTTCCTCTTACAGTCGATGAAGGTGCTGCACGCCCCTTGATCTCACCCTGGAGCTTCCAAGCCGCACCTTAGTTCCGTCGTACGCTAAGCCCGAAGCCAGCAGCCAGACTGCTGCCCCCATCCCTTCGCCTACCATCCTCTGTTCTGACGGGCCCGGCAAAGCGACACCGCATCTTCAGCAGCGCTGGCGACCAGGATGTCGATGATTGGCTGCCATCGTACGAGCGCGTCTGCTCGTGCAACAAGTGGGACGATGACATCAAGCTCCATAACGTCCTATTCTAATTTTTGGTTCCGCAATCATGAGGCCAACCTAAGTAGGCACACCTCGTCTACGCTGAGGCACGTCCTTTCAGCTAGCTGGCCGTTCGATCCATGAGCTTTCCTGAACACTAGGGGCACCGGAGCACTGGTGTAAAGGGCGACAACGTCAAACGACCCTACCCGAGCTCACTCCGTCTCGCGAGAGGAGTTCAACCATTGTTTCGCACCTCAACTTATTGACATACAAAGCCTCCACCCCTTTCTCTGAAAAGTGGCAGTGGGCCTAAAGAAGGTTAAAAGCGCATCTCCTGCTCCCATCCAGTCAAACCTGTAGAATGTGCAGAGTCGGCCGCGAAACATCGGTTCTCTCATGAGACTGGTTGGAGTGTCACGCTATTTTCTCTCTAATTCGCCATCGATCAGGCAGATCTCTGCCGAAATGTTCACGTTCCAATGTTGCAGTACACTGAAGCTGCCACCAAGCAAACACCTTCCACGCTCCTACTGTTCCCAGGATATTTAGTTCTAAAAAGAGGCTTTTACTTACCACGGACTTAAAAACTGGAGAAGGCAAGAGCAAGTAATGCTCAGGCATATAGACCAAAAAAAAAAAACAAACAAACAAGAAAACTCCCGGTCATTTTGCCATCTTTGGGGTGAAAGAGCGAGGAGAATAGTTGTTCTACACATTACCAAAACCGATCTTGGCAAATCACAAACATTACGATCGTGTTTCTGAGGAGAGTGCAGAGCAGAAAGGAGAGATAAAATGAATGCCGTTTACGACTGAGTTGAAAATTATTACGAACTCCGCACTCAGAAGCGATAAGAAAAAGTTGCAGGTGATACTTAAGCTCGGCCATAATAGTATGGCGTGATAGCGAAATGGGTTAATTGCTGTATATGAAGATGGTCATTCTCTGTTTTATATTCATAGATTTCTGGGAGTCCTCATTCCCCTCCTGGCGGAGTGCTGCAGCGGTTAAGCGATGCGCCACTGCCCTTCTGTGGCAGGTGCTTCCAGCGGTGGGCTGTGCGGCCGTGGTTGCTCTTCGCGAGCGACCAATCCTAAATACTTCCTTCATTGTGGACAAGGCTCCCGTAGCGGAGACGAAACGTCTCTTTTTGTTTTTGTCTAACGATTGGTCGGCGCTTGTTATTTCCCGCCATGGATTTTCCCGACCAGACGGGTTTCCGTCGAACCATGGATTTAATTCTAAATTTAAGTGCCACCTGCCGTGGTGGGCAGTTTGCTCACTAACCGGTTTGCAGGTTGTGATGACGCCGCAAAGTCACGTGACCCAGGTGGCCCACCTGCCTCCTAGGTTGCTCTCTGGGGACCACCTGCCAGAGCCATGCCGGTGATTTTTCGCTCACAACCTCGACGTCGACAACTTCGATGCCTACAATTAACGTCGACGCTTACAACTCCAACACCAGATTTTCTGGTGAACGAGGCCTTTAACGCTAGTGCGTTAAAACAACTCAGCAACAAGTCTTAGTTATCTCTAACCAGTAACAGCTTGATTTTTTTCTCCACGTTCCTGTTGAAGAGTTCAGGCCAGCCGTCAATACTGTTAAACAAGGATGAAAAAGCAGGGTTTTTGGATTCCTAGCATGCGAAGGCGTATATGGCGTAAAAACGAGAAGAAATACTCCGTCACATTTTACTTGCGCTGAAGCGGTAGCTACAGCCTGCGTCATCTCTTGCCTCATACCGTGCCACACGCTAAAGCGGTCTCTGACAGCCTGGTGCCTTGGCCATCGCACTGCACGCTGTACACGGCTGCTGTGAGATGGTCGCAAACTTTTCTTACGTGTGAGGCAGTTTGGTAGCTCGATCCCTGATTCGTTAAAACAAGCTGTATTGACGACTGCTGTGGCAATAAAATTAACAGTCGGTACAATTGAAAGTTGCTGCGTAAAAGTCAGAAATAACAAGTTAGCACAAGTAAGTTATCTTTCTGTCGGAAGCACAAGATGAAGTTTTGTCATGCTCCTTGAGTGGAAGAATAAGGTCCAAAGCTTTTTTTAATTTCCATTTTATAAAAAAAATACGGATACGGGAGCCTTAAGTATCGTGCACTGTATCAAAAGACGCTGCAAAAACTTGTGCCTAAAATCGATCGCGGATAGCAAACTGTGAACAATGCCCTGCATGCCCCACGCAAACTCCGTAATTTTAAGTTAAAGCGCATGCAAGGTTAAGAAGTAACTGAAGCACTTTCTTTCGTACGCTATAACGCTCTGTGGGAACGAGCCGGCTCTTTCGCAAGATTCCTCCCTCTCGTCTTTTTTTTCTTGCTGGCGCCGAAAAATCAGAAAATTTTGCGTGCTGAATCTCTTGCCCAACACTCAGGAGCTCAATTCGAACGCCGCGCGCATGCGCGCACTACGCGCTCTCCGTTATCTCTGCGAGAAGAACGGCACGCGGGCGATCAATCTGTCGTCAGGGCGTCACTCTGCGGGCCCAGAGTTGTGCATATCCGATGAGGCTGGAAGGTGCGCATGAAGGAAGAAGAATTCGAGAAGCCTTTGGAGAAAGAAAAGGGAGTGAAAAACACGGGTGCAAAAGGCATTTGGGCCCGACTCCTCTTTATGCTCTTTGGTTTGCGCTGAACACATGCACGCAGGCAGATCTTGTGGACGGCGACGCAGTTGTTTGCTTTTTTATCAGCCCTGCACTATCCGTCTCCCGCTGACAACGGCTTCGTTCGTACTGATTTCTTAAAGCCAGCTTAAAAAAAAAAATGACAAGAGACCGCGTAAAAAACAGTTTGTCGTAGGATAATTTTGAATATCAAGTTCAAGTCACTACATCCATTGTGAATTTGTATACTGGATATGAACTACAACTGGGTTGACCGCAGCAGTATCTTGGTGGTTACGGTACTCGGCTGCTGACTCCAAAGACACGGGGTCTACCCCGGTCGCGGCGGTCGAATTTCGATGGAGGAGAAATGCTAGAGGCCCGTGTACTGTGCGATGTCAGCGCATGTTTAAGAACCCCCGGTTGTCGAAATTATCCGATGCCCTCCACTAGGCGACCTTCGTAACGTGAGTCGCTTTGGGACGTTAAACCCCATTTATGAAACCAAGCAACGATTGAGAGCCGCTTCTACACATTCAGAGAAGGCGATTAGAGAAGAACAGATAAACGAAGGGGTATTTCGTTAAAAAAAAGAGAAAATTTATGCCGGTCTTTGCTCCTGAAAAGAAAACCACGCGTATAGTTTTCGGGGTGTGTGTCCTAACAGTTTGAGACATCTTTATATGCATGCCTCCTGACAACATGCACTCGCAAAGGGAACGCCAAGAAAAGTGGCGAGGTCGCGTCAAGACCGTGAAACTGTCTCAGTGAACGTTTTTGTCTCGATTGCGATCATAAATTTAAACTAAGAGCAAAATAATAATCAGAATATATGATCATAGTTTGCCTCGATGAGAATAAGGACCTGAAGGTTGTAAAAGTGAAAAATCGAAATGACGATGTACGGTGATGTATGGGATTTAACGTCGCAAAGGGACTCAGGCTATGAGGGACGCCGTAGGGGAGGGCTGTGGACGATTTCGGTCATCTGTGGATCTCTAACGTGCACTCACATCCCACAGTACACGGGCCTCTAGAATTTCCGAGCACCATGACCACCGAGCCACTGCGGTGGCGACAAATCACATTGTCATAAAAGTGTCCGAAAGGAGAAAGAGCAATTATTTTAATTTCAGATGCGGTTTCAGATGCGATTAAATTTCGAGATGCGAATTACACTACACCTGGCACTGCCAAAGTGCTTGATGTAAGTACTTACTACTATCGGGCCTTATTGAAACGTGAATGCACGTTATACCTTACCATTAGAGTTTGTTATGTGACATAGATGTGTCACCGGCAACTAGCGTGTACTATTAGGAGTAGTCAACCATATTTAGGCATAAACGCTCGCGCTGTTCACATGCGGATACATAGAAATGAGGAACAGTGCACGTTATTGCTACGTCATCAGACTGAAAAGTGAAGCTGGGTTAATCCTCTCTATTTATGCAGAAATCAAATCACTGGGATTAAGATGAGGTTTAACGAAATTGTTAAGCTAGCTATAACGGGCGCGTGATTATCTTACGCCTGCTTCAGACCATAAAATTTACCCTTGTGGCCCGTTGTGATGACCCCGTCCTGCCCCATTTCGCTCCGCGCCATTAATGGTTTAGAGAAACAGTCGCAATTGCCTCTTAAAGGGGCCTTGAACAGCTTGCGTCTAGGCTTTCTATCATTTACCATGATTTTTAACCCCCGTCTTCCCCATGGCTTCTTTTTTTAAGGGAAAAGCTTTAATGCCTCATAGTTGTCGACAGAAGGTTGTCAGCAGAAGGTTGTCAGCAGATGTGTCACGCTTTTTCTCGTCATACCGGAATAAAAAAAAAAAAGAAACCTTTCTGCACGATGGGATTCAAACTACAATCCTTCCGTCCCACAGCCAAGCGTGCTAATGGCTACGCCACTTTTTTCTTTATTGCATGAAAGAACTTCCGTAAAAAGGGGGAAAACTTCAATCAAACTGGTTCGCGTCTCCATTCCTGCCAACGCATATGTAGTTCTCCTTGTCTAGGATGCTGGAGAGTGTTTGCAGAAAGGCGTCGAAACAGACGGATGCCTCCCAAACGCCCTCCAGTGTCTCCAGCATTTAAGATTCACAAACAATTGTGTACTTAATTAACATCTTAACCACACATCAGTGACACAAGCAGCAACACCGCGCTAAAGGCTTTCGCCTCACCGCACTTTAGCTCAACAAAGCGCGCCCCTGAATTTTTTGTCATGACGATTTCGGCGATGTCCTTGAAATAAAATGCTGCCAGAGGCCGTTTACTTTGTACGAGAGAAGAACGCGTCCGCCAGCGGGACGTCAAAAAATAAAAATAAAAATAAAATAAAATAAACAGACGCATCTTCACTGCCGCAGAGTGAACAAAGGATTATGAGTGCTGCGAGCATTACACTGGCTCTAGGTCATCAGCTTGCAGGGCAGGATCTTTCTAGCCAGAAGCAGTGCCTACCGAACAGCTTGCGGTGAAAGCAGGTGCTCATGAAACAAAATCTTTTGATAAAAATCATTTTAGATGGACGCAATCCTCGCTATGAAAGACATTGGGACTCCATTGCGAACTCGATGGCTCCGCAACCGATTAGGCGGCGCCTCGTTTTGAAGCCTTACCAGGCTCTGCGTCCGAACAGGCTAGTTTTTGAGCTTGGAGCGGATCGCATATGCAAAGGCCGAAGTCCTCGCTTAGGCAGCAGTGGCTATTTCGTTGGCTCCTAAAAGAAAACCGTATGCCGCTCCTTCAAGCCGAAGGTGTCGAATAGCGTGTTCACTTTTATTAACCAGGATGATTATGCGTGGTGGTGCTTAACCTAGTATGTTCCTGTTTAAAGAAGGAAAATGCAAATTCATTTTGAGATGTTCAGGCAACAAGTACTTTCATTAAGAGTTTTGAATTGAATTTTTTAAGAAGCGTGGTGTGACGGGAAAGCTGCACAGAACAAATCTTTCTGGAGAACGCCATAAATAGCGCCAAATAGTGCAATATGTTAGCGTTGGTGAGGATGTACTGAAAACAAAATCTGCGGCGATGAGAAAACTTTCCTGCTCACTTGAGTACACACTGTGTATAATAGATAACAAATAAAGGAAAGAGCATCAGGGCGTATGTTTAAGAGCACTTTATTTATTATCGGTAAATTCCTAGAGCAAAGTCTTGCATCCTGGGAGAGTGCAGAGTAACGAAGTTCGAAGCGAAGCGAGTGACCGCAACTACGCCCCGGTAATAATTTCGCGATATTCCTGCCGCGTTATTAGTCAGCGAATGGACTCTCCGGAGAAAGGCGGTCAAGCAGAAAAGGGACTCACTCTCGTCCAGTTCATTAGGACACAAACTAATATAACAGCACTCAGCCACGCTCAAAATGTACGTTGAAAGAAAATAAATGAGCGGTAATCATTTCCGGGCTGCTGCCAAGTCCCTGTGTGCTTTATGTTTTCCGTTTCGTGTGAAAATAAGATAAATGTACGCAGCATATGGTGAGATGAAATCAAAGCAGCGAGCTTCTTTATCCTTGCTTGCAGTCTGGTTGCGTCTCATCAGAACTGATTCGCTGTCTCTCATCTCTCTCTATATATTTAGAACCCAGTGGGTGGAAGAGTTCTCGTTGGCTGCTTCCAAGTTGTTCATCAATGCCCGCTTCTGCGTGAATGATTGATCGACCGAAAAACGGCAATTTTTCACGCCATATTAACCTCTGGCACCATAGCGTGCTCGCGCGGTTCCCTGCTTCCAGCTGCCGCTCGAACGCCGCTGCATGCGGCCGAGGTTGGTGGGTCAGCACGGCTGCACGAGAGCGCGAGGTGGTAGGTGGTAGGACGGCATGGCAACAGGAAAAATAATCTTGACGCACGTTGCGTCCGACGCGCGTTGTTCAAAATGAGCCCAGGAATAAAGGTCAGACATATGCTGATAAATGTCTAGGTAATTGTAATCAACGAAGTTTTGACATTTACGTCGTAATGTTCGTCGGTTAGTTGGGCGTCGGGGTTGCTAAGAGAGGGAGCAAACCAATCAAACGCCCTTCTTTGACAGTTAAGCAGCAGTATCGCGAGGTGGGAAGGAGAACAGCACTTCAGCTGCTTTGTCCGCGATGGCAAAGTGAGCTGCGAGGGACAAGAAATGGAGCGGGTATTCCGCCTGCGCTATGTGCGCCCCATATTATGAAGGTAATATAAAAAGAACCTATTGTAAGACAATCAATCAATCAATCAATCAATCAATCAATCAATCAATCAATCAATCAATCAATCAATCAATCAATCAATCAATCAATCAATCAATCAATCAATCAATCAATCAATCAATCAATCAATCAATCAATCAACCAATCAATCAATCAATCAATCAATCAATCAATCAATCAATCATGTAATGCAATAAATCGACCAGTTCTTTTTTTGATTGATTTATTCATTCAAAATCTCAGCGAATGCCAAGAAAGGAGTTGCGGTTATATATAAAAAAAACGTACACAGCAATAATACAAACAGAAAAAAACATTGCAGCTATGCACACAACTTTGCTCAAGGTTAAAGACTACAATTCCTACCATTTAGTGTACGAAGGAACGGTATATAAAAATATAAAATCCATTATTAACCTCACTCACAGATTAAAGTCGCACAAGATGTACAAGTCAAAGACTGTAGAAGAAAACATCACCGCATTACTCAAGTTAGTTGAAGTAATTTAGAACAAGTATAACGCGTCGAGGAACCACAACTGGCAAAGACCAAACTTACATGTGAAACGACAGGAAAACATAATTTCAATAAGTTACAAATATTCGATAAGAAACTTTCAAAATCTTGCATATCTGAACATTCTGCAATATCTGTGGTAAATTGTGCCGATCATATATGCTTCGAACCAAAAATCAGTGTTTGAAAGATTCCGTGCTTAAGTTCAGAGGTGTTATATGTTCCTAATGTTTTATTCTGAGCACAGAAAGATTTTGAAATGGGATGTATCTTTCTAGATCCACCTTATAATCACCGTTCAAAACATGAAAAAAAACTGGAGCCTACTAGTTGAAATAAGAGAGTAATTACTCATTGGCATCTTATTACAAATCTACTCCAACTTGGGGGATTTTCCTAAAACATTTGACCAAATACTAAGTTGAAGTTTGAGCTTTACCGTCATTACCAGCTTTTCTTTTAAGTTCGGTCACTGATTGGGTTCTTTCATATGAGTTAAAAAATCAACCTTAGGGCCCTTTTTGTACCCGCTCACATTTCACTATGTTTCGTTGAGTTATTGTTCCCAAATATGACTTGCGTAAGTCAGCAAAGGAAATACAGTAGTTTTGTAAGCTATTATTTTCACCTCTGGGGTGGCATAGTGAAGTCTTCGTCGCAGTGACCACAGCTTACGCAT
This sequence comes from Amblyomma mixtum, assembly GCF_055824585.1. NCBI lineage: Eukaryota > Metazoa > Arthropoda > Arachnida > Ixodida > Ixodidae > Amblyomma > Amblyomma mixtum. The sequence goes on along the minus strand of NC_143014.1, from coordinate 187,058,668 downwards.
GGTCTTCTCTGAGATTTTGTCGAGATGCACTGACCGATGAAAGCCTAGGTACTAACTCCGTAACTTCAGTTAAATGTGAACCGTTGACGCTTCAGGAGAAAATTATTGGAATTTTTTCGCACGTCATAAGCATTCAAAATGGTTTTCATGTATTTATTTCCATTTTCCACTCGTCGCACCAGCGGCTAATTTTTCTTGTAGTGATCACCAAGTTCTGGTTGGTCATTAGAGGAGTTTATATCAGCGTACACGATGGTGTCATCTGCGTAATGGTTTATAACTACTTGCGTGCAAAAACCTGAGCACATATCACTGATATATATGGAGAAAAGTAAATATCATATTACGCGATAGCGTATACAGCTCGTTCGGTTGAAAAGCCATCGGCGTCGTAGTAGTGGCAGTTGTAGTTGTAGTTGTCGGCACCGCGCGTCGGAAAAAATCGTATCATGCCAACCGTTTGCCGCAGAATGTTCTGAATGGTGTCATACGATTAAGCGTTTTGTGCAGCACGCATTTATTAGTTAAGTTGGAGCTAACTTGACGCAGGAATTAGAACAGGCGATCTGTAATCGGGGGCTGCGGGTGTACACCGAGATATGTGAGGCAGTTACTGCGTCGTTTCCTCTCCTCAAATCCAATTTTCATTTCCTTCATTACAACACCTCTTTCACTCTTTTTTTCTTTCGCTCCCACGTTCCTCCGTTCCCTTACGGTGCAGTTCAGGTGTCCACCGAGATGTGAGACAATTTTTTTTTACAGATTTGATTTTTTTTATTTGAAAACAGAAATGAATACAGAATTAATGTGCCATTTCTTTTCCTCAAAAAACGCGTTGCTCTCGGAGGTGTTTCCAACGGGTAAGGCGCCGTGCCGAACGGGCGATGGCGTTGCGTGGCGCTGCAACACGCTGTCGCGTTCCACTCCTAACGGCGAAGCTTAATCGTCTTCCAATTTTTACTCATCCTTGCGGAACACCGGATCACACAGATTTGTTGGTACACAAACAAAGTTTATTGAAACAACTTGTTGCCTTTGAGATAAATATGCTTTTATCCATTTTATTAGCTCAGTGTTACCCAGGAAGGGAGATAACTTTACTAGCGACTTTCGATGGGATATTCTATCGAGTGGTTTTCGGAAATTGAGAAAAATAGTATCTAGCTGGCCCTTAACATTAATGTATCCACCGACTTCATGTGTAACCCAGTCGCATTGCTGTCTCTGTAGTGGAGCACCCAGAGAAGCCTGTATGGAAGAGAACGCTGAAACCACACAATACGACCACAGTGGCCAGAAATATTAAAATAATCAAGAAAAGAAGTGACAGTGCGAGAGCATGGGGACCTAAGTGAAGAAAAAAGGAAGAGGTGAAAAAAATTACAGGATAATAAATGATAGCAGCACATAATATTCGAGGGGAACTACTGTACATCAAGGTAAGATAAGAAGAAGGTCGTGAGCTCACCAACGCATCCATGCTTCCGATGCCTGCGATGTACGACCTGGTCGCACATATTTACTATCTTGAAGGGCCCGTCTACTGCACTTTATCGACTGTATTTTCTTTGCGGCATTCGAAATCTCCTTGCCCAAATGGGGCGCTGAGAAAAACAGCCGAGCATTTCGAAAGAACGTTTTTTGGTGTTGAAACGTTGCTTTATATTTCGTAGGCTTAGTCTGCAACCATGACAATAGTGACACGAGAGTGACTTCTCGTCTCCAGTGCGATGAGTAGGTGAAACTTGTTTAAATCTCTAAAGTGGTTTAAAAAATATCACTAAAGTAAGACTGATGATATCGGTCAATGGCATCAGCAACCACATTTTGCCAGTAGTGGCAGTGTACTGTATGAAAACATTTTAAAAGTTGATAAAAAAACAGTCATGATTACTGACTGCACGACAAAAATCCAGAAGCCTGAACCTTTTCATAAGCTCAAGCGATTAGTTTGTGTTGAATAAAGTTTATCCTCCTCCTCCGAACACAAATAAGTCCCGGTATTGCGCTCTGTCCTATTCATAAAATGCAGTATGCTCACTGCAGGTGGCATGGCCCGTCTATCAATGGAGCGACGAAGTTTAAACGCAGCCCATCACTACCGTCAGGCCTTACTCTTCATTTTTTTTAGTTTAAAATATAAATTACTGAAAACTTCCAATTTATCACCCGCTTCTACGATCGTAAAGTAAGGTCTACCAGAATATACGAATATTTTTTTACTAGTCTCTGACGGTAAACGAACTTTTCAATAGAGAAAACGATCTTATGTTTGTGGCTTTAATCTTAATGTAAGTGGCACGTTATTGGTGAAATTTCTTCAAGACTAACAGGACAGCCCAAGGGTAGGGAAGTGAGGGGTTCATTACGACATATATATGAAGGAAGATAACAGTCCTTGAAATCAAGGCAAGCATAATGGAATATTTCCTAAAAAAAATCTATGTTTGCGCCTCTGTTTCAATGAGGGCTGGCATTTTTCATATGAATGAATCTAAGCTTTCTAAGGACTTCATCACGTGGTATTTCGTTTTCGCACCGAGCTATCAGCTCTTCCCTCCACCCGCACACTTACCTATTCATTCATCCACAGAAAAGAACATGCCGTGTTCTATCCTAGCATGGCTGAGGAGAGGCTTTATTATACCGAGGTGAGGAAGGCCCTTGAGGGCCACAAGGGCCAATTTCAGGATTGTTCAGTTGCGATGTGCGCCAGCGAGTAAATTGCATGATTTCGGGTAAAGGGGGATAAGTGTGACATCACAGGACAGGAAGGGCCGCGTTCCAGACCTAGCCGCGTGCCGAAAAAATTAATCTAAAAGAGATCGTCACGCATGTCCTACACTCTCGGACAAAAGTTTTGACAGCTGAAAAGTTATAAGATACTGTTACGGAAATATTGAAGGCAATGCTCCATTCTGATGATATGTAGCAAAATATTTTTTTTTAGTGTTTCCATCGATCCCATCGAAGAGTTAAGACTGCCATGGACAACTAATGAGAAACGCTTTTGACGACCGCAAAAACGTTAACAGAAAAAAAATACAAGATTGCCGTCGGGTGATCTGCGGATATATTGATTGTGATATTTATTTATTTACATTTCTGCAGCGCCATGAAGGCATAATTGCAGTGGGAAACACATACATACACAATCAACCGTACAGCATGTGCCAACTTTTTTGTACAGGGTACGAAAGAAAGGAGCGCAGATGATGTAAAAGAGCGTTAACAGAGCATTCACATCAGTCAATTGGTCGGGAAAGGATAAGAAGAGGAAAAGCAGGAAAACAGCAGGTGAGCATGCGTGCACATCACAGTTCCGACAACAGTGCTCGGAACTTGCTTCGGACTGGCATTCAACAATACAATGAGGCAGCTTATTCCATTCATTGATGGCGTGCGGAAAGAAAGAGTGTTTGAACACATTAGTACGGCATTTTATTTCACGTATTTTCCAGTCGTGGCCGCGCCTTCTGGATGCAAAATGAGGCGGAAACAAATAAGTTTCGGGGTTAATAGCAGTCTTCTCGAAATAAACACGGTAAAGGAATTCTAACTTTATTCGTAAACGGCGCTCCTGCAGAGAGTCCCAGTTCAGCTCCTGCTTAATACTGTTTCTTAGATAATTAAAACATTATTTATCGGTGACAAACCGCGCCGAACGATTCTGAACCCGTTCCAGCATATCACAATAGGTTCCGACGCGAGGGTCCCAGACTGCGCAGCCGTACTCCATAATTGGTCTGATGTTAGTGAAGCATAAAAGTTCCTTAACCTGCTGAGGTTCTAAAATTCTTTTTTAAAAAATTTAGGATTTTTGATGCCTTTGCCGATATATAATCAGTCCGTTTTCTCCATGCCAGAGCAGCCAAAAAATAAACCCCGAGATATTTAAAATCTGTTATTTTAGATAAAAGCTGGTTGTTTAAAACGTAGACAAAACAGGAGTACGCCTGCGCGTAAAAGAACTATAGTAACATTTTGCAGCATTTAAAGCCATGTCCCATTTCTCGCACCAGCGCTGGATGCGGTCCAAATTTTGGTGTAGATTATTTATGTCACATGAGGCTTTACTAAAACGATATACGACACAGTGATCTGCGTACAGGCGTACCTGACAGGTAACATTTTCCACGATGTCACTGACATAGACTAAATACAGTAGAGGCCCTAGTACCGACCCCTGCGAAACACCAGAGGTGACCGCAGCAGTATTTGAAAGCCGGCTGTTGATCAGTACGCGTTGCTCGCGCCCTTCAAGATAGTTTTTAATCCTTTGAAGCACTTCTCTTGTTAAGCCAAGAAACGATAGCTTGTGAAGTAGTAGGAGGTGGGTAACTGTGTCGAATGCCTTTTTGAAATATAAAAATACGCAGTCAATCTGCTCGTGGCACAGCAGAGGTCATGATTGAATTCAGCTAGTTGAGTTACGCAAGACCGGCCAGCCGGAAAACCGTGCTGTGAGTCGGTGAAAAATTTATTGCATTCAACATGTTTTCTCACAGAACTGTAAATGATGTGTTCTAATAATCTACAGCATATCCATGTAAGGGAGATGGGCCTGTAATTAGCAATATTAATCCTGGAACCTGGAAATCTTACATTATACTAACAAATTGCGTTCATAAACGGTTTCCCGTTCAAAAATGCTTTTGTCCACAATTGTTGGGTATGAGCTAAAATGGTAGGACTGGATTTTTTTTATTGACGTGGTACACAACACAGAGTGCGAAGAGCTTTTCGTATTGATGCGCCTGGCCTGAACAGAGGAAATTGATTACGCATAAAAATAGTCGTTTATAATGTTTATTTCCTGCATTTTCTAGGTGGAACTTGATCCTTAAGCGTTTGATGTTTTGACGACTGACTTGTTTTTGACGCATCAATTAAGGAATCACTTTTTATTGAAGAATGCGGTCACAAACACTTGAAGTTTCTGGATATCATTCAATCATGTTCATAAAGTAGTAACAATTATTCCAGGAAGAGCGGCGAAATAGTATTAAGAAAAAGTGAAAATAGAGCAGGTTATAAATAAAGCTTTGACGCACTCTATCGTTGCCTTGGAGAAAAATGAAGACTTGCAGTCATTAGTAATGCAGCAGAACCTTTTCTGTAAATAGATAGATGGCTGCTGTTCAACAGGAGCACTAAGAAGAGCAATGTCAGAGTCCTCACTAATATCGAAATATATCGAAAACGCTTCTGATGCGTGAATCATGAGAGTAATAAGAATGGTCGTAAAATGTAAGGGGTCCCCCTATCGTGGATTGTTTTTATTTAAAAAAAGAGGGGAGGGGTACGACTCCAAGTGCTTGGATGGCATTAAACGTATAGTGCATACGCCCCTCCCCCCTCTTTTAAAACTGCCAATACAAAATTACTAAAAAAAGTTATGCTCTCAATGTCTTGAGGATGACTGCAGAAATGTCATATGCACCAAATGTAACAAACAGAAACTAAACCTTTTAAGATATATTACTAACTGAAACACGATATTAACTGAAACATTTCGATTCTCGGAAAAAAGAGACGGCCGACTTTGCCCATCAAGGAGTCGCTTTTTTCAGAGGCAACCGAACCACATCGCGTTGCGAAAGGGTTAGCAAAGGCAGAATTAATTTGCCTTTTGGCGTCAAGAAGGAAGAGATGTAATTTTTACGAAGTACAGAAGTCTGAGAATGGTCATGACTCCATACGACCTTTGAACTCTGTGCACAGCGCATTTAGACTTGCACTATGCACTTAAAAGCAGTCGCATTCATAAAAAAGAAAGAATCCGTTTCCTCGCCGTATCCTACAAAGGAACAGGGGCGATATCTGAGGCACGGGACGTTTTGTTGCGCCGAGTAAACAGCCACACGGCCAGAACACCTCTTTCAGCCCTATTCAAAATTTATCAAGCGCACAAAACACATAACAGGCTCATGATGACTGCAGATGTTTCGGTAAATTTGGACAGTCGACACTACGAAGGTTGTCTCCAAACTAAAACAGAGATTTTTCATGTTTGTTTTTGTTTTCTTGTTTCACGTGTAGTCACAGCTCGCTGCCATCGTGGCAGAGACCTTTGAGGCATTCGGCAGCCTGGAACGAGAATGCAGGATGAAAACATTACAGGCTCCTAACCAACATTTAGGAAGCTTAACGCGATAGCGCTAGAAGTCTCTTATCCCTGCATCGCAACTCCACAAGAACCATTATTGTACGCGCGCAGCCGTCTTGGCGCCTCTGTCTGTTTGAGAAGCACTCTTTCGCCACTCCTCGATCCCCATGGCCACGTTATGCACCCTGTCGCATGACTCGACCCGCCAAGCACTGAATAGTGGAATCTTTCCACACGCTCCTACTGCTCCGCAGCTGGCGCCCCGCCAACCCGTCGACCCTCCGTGCCTGACGTCATACTTTGCTCTCCATGTTTGAGAGTGGTGTGACGTCACGACCTCTTCCTACCAATTCTGAGTTAGTGTGACAACGCACTCGGCTTTTCCTCCGAACGACAGCTCCAACGCAGTCACGTTAATATACCCACTTTCGACCGACCCTTTTGCTGCCGCCGGAGCGACGTCTTCTGCGGCACTCAATTGCGGAGTGCAGGACGGAGGATGAATTTCTGGATTTATACTCACGTTCTGCTACCGCCGGGGAAGCATCTCCTATATGGTGTTCTAGGACGTTGAATGAAACCTCGGCATCGGCGACCCCGTTAGAAAGGAGGTGAAGTGCTAAGGGCGCTTGTGTGCTGTGCGATGTCAGTGCCCAAAGTTGCCAAAATTATTTCGGTGCTGTCCGTTACGGTGCGTCTTGCTCAGTTCGTTTTTTTAGTACTTTCTTCCCATAGTTCTAGTGCTACACAGGCTTTGCACATTTCTGCAAAAGATGAGCTTCTGGTGATCATGATAACAACGGCTAACAATGCGACAAGTGGGGCTAGTTGGTATTTCATTTTTTGAACTCTAGTAGACATGCGCTGAGTATAAAAAGAACAAGACGTCTTCGTCCAGTCTCGTATCGTCTTGTTCTTTTTATACTAAGCGCATTTCTACTATAGCAACGGCACTTACGGCGGTGATGGTGATGATGACAACGGATTTAAAAGCAGCAATGGTAAGTAAAAGGAATGTCGTCAGAAGTGACGAACACAAACGAGGGAACAGCGTCGACTGCAACGATCCAGATTGAAAAGGTTATGAGTACTGCAAAGTGTTTCAGATGAAGTGCCACTCAATAGCAAAGTTGATTGAGGTAAGACCGCAGAGCGCACATGCCGCTTCGTGTATACATTGCTCCTACAATACTTATAGTTAGCGATTTTATATAAATAGAAGAACCATCTCGATTTATAGCATTCGCATTGCTGACATTGGTGATAAGGATGTGAACCGGCCGTTCTGGAAAAAAGAATAAACATATCCCGCGAATATCTTTGAAAAAGCTCCTCAAAAGCTATATGCACGGGAAACCTAATTTCATTCTCTAAAACAAATAGAATACGAAGAAATCGTGCTCATTTGTTTTCAATTCAGCCGCCGTTTCCCAGTTTCATTACCGTAATTGTGGATTACGGCTTGTGGGCAACATTTTCGTTCGTAGTGAACTGCCAAATGCCGCTACTTGCGTGGCTTTGTATCCAAAAGGGAGATTGTGTTGTTTCTATAAATGTTTTATTACTGTTAAAAGATCTTTGCTTCATATTCTTGATGTTCTGATAGCGCTTCCCGACATACTTTTTACCATAGCCTCTGCTGGGATAAGAGTCAGGCTAATGGGAAAAAATGAAAGCTTAATATCAGATAAAGTAATTTTGAGGGGTTCTCAGCTAGAGCGAAGCTACCTTGCAAGCAGTTTCCGTAGACTGGTTGTTTGAGTTGTGTTTAGTGAAAGAGTAAAAGAAAAAATTCACAATTAGCTAAAACATTAAGTGATAACGGGATGCTTGCGGGTGCCAGTGAGAGATCCAGTCTTGATTAGATTCGCAAATAAGCAAAAAGAGACGTGCCACTTCAGAGAGAATTGGGTCCCTTTTTACAGCTACGGGCCTCCACATCTCGAACAAGGATGTAACAAAAATTCAGCTGTTTCGTGCTTCTATAATTACAGTGATGCATTGTTGATGATTATGACAATAATTGTGAGGGTGACCGCATTTCTGACTTTTAGCGCTTTTTCTGTGCTCATGGGCACCTGGAAGGCGAGGTGGATGCCTTGCTTAGCTCCTTCCGATGGTCGGCTGTGTAGGTGG